>NC_091443.1:76060663-76307622 GCF_964237555.1 Oryctolagus cuniculus
GAAATCAAATCCAGGAGTCCTGAAGATAGGAATTCTTGGGTGTCGGTTCACTACTGTATCCCGTGTGTCTACAGCAGTGTCTGGGGCCAGTAAACTTAGAAAATGAGTGAACTGAAGGAAACGACTGGAAATAAGTCAACACAAAAATAAGGCTATAAAGGAAAAACATCCATAGATTCCCCCACCCTCTGCTTGCATAAGATACTTAGAACAAGTCTTACCTTGGTGAATATCCTTCCACTTGGAAAAGAAATTTGCGTATGTGTTACAACCTATGCCTTCTATTTTATGAGCCTTTTCTCTTCAACTTGGCTCTAAATCTATTCCACAAGACAGCTTTATGCTATGGTCGCGCAGTGTACAGTCTGGTTTACACCATAGTTACTTAAGCACTCACCTAAATGATACTTGATTCCATTGTGTTGGGTTACATAGTACTATGTTGATCCTGTGCAATACACGTATTTTAACATACTTAGCTGAATTTTATCCTCAGTTAATTCCTAAAAGTAGAACCACTAGATTAAATGGTGTATACACCTATAGTTTTCAAATGATCTCCAGGAGTAAATAACTGGTATTAAAAACAAAGACATCTTCAAATATACCTACCAACTCCTGGTGCTCTTTTATATTTAATATTATGAAGAATTATCACTTCATCACTGACTAGACATACTCTTAAAGCTAAACATCTTTGCACCTGAGCCACTTGTGTTTTGTGCATGGGTATATTGCATTTCATCTTTATAGCAAAACACATTTATTATAAAATCTTTTTTCACATTGGGCCAATTAAAACAATTCAATACAAAAGGCTAAATATAGGCTCTACTTCCAGAAGAGATGAAAAGTACGTAAAATGATATTACACTGATCATTAGTTAACAGCAGTCTGTTTCCTAAGAATTACTACATTCTTCAGATACCTATTTCAGCTCGGCTGCTGAACACAATATTTCTCATTCTAAGAGCTGATAGCAAGGTCACAGCAGCAATGAAACAGCAAAGTGATGAGCAGAGCAAATGAGAATCAAGAACAGTTCATGTAACTGGAACCAACTAGGCTACCATTGCAAGGGCTCTGAGCCATAGTCTTCAAGGATTCTGGACAGGCTTGGGACCTGGTGTCCTACCAGATACACCTCAGCTACTGCTAAGGTGGAAAAGGTTCGGTCTCGAACTCCAGCGTTTTTGCTGACTTGGGAGCAATGCCATGAAACTTTATACCAATTTCATGAGGCTTTGTGTCTGGTATAGATTGCTCAAATCTCTCAGTCTCGCCAGGAAACCTATAAGCTGCATGCTAAGTTGGCTCCTGTGTGTCATTTTCGCTCACGTCACTTTGTGTGGCCTGTCATCCATCCTTCCCTGTCCATAGAGGAACATCTGGAAAGGCCTTCTTGAAGGACAAACACAATCCCCAAATACTCCAGTAACATCAAAACCTTGCTGTAAAAGTGTCATCCTTCATCCAGGTGGCTTCTTTCCAACTGGAATAAAGAGATGGGCAATAAACCAGGCCTGGAAGCTCACAAGCCTCTCAAGACCACAAAAGAAATCTAAAGCTGTAATCCTGATCTTAAAACTGCACAACAGCACGTCGGTGCATTTGTAGAAAAATGGAGTTAAGATAGGTTGCTTAGTCGAAAGGACCTTTAATCTGGGCTTAGTTTTTATTAAGGCTATTTGACAAGACTATTTGACAAGACAGAAAACTTGAATCTGCTGGTTCACTCCCCAAATGGCCACAATGGTCAGAGCTGAGCCAATCAAACCAGAAACTGGGAGTTTCTTCTGGATCTCCCTTGTAGGTGCAGGGGCATGAACACTTGGGTCATCTTTGGCTGCTTTGCCAGGCACGTTAATTGGCAGCTGGATTGGAAGTGGAGCAGCTGAAACAAACTGGTGCACCTATGGGATACCGGTATTGTAGGCAGTGGCTTCACCTGCTACGCAGCAATGCTGGTCCTTCAATCTATTTTTACAAACTTCAGAAATATATATTTGTATAATTCCTTAGACATGTCAGTTACTGAGTTCGTGTACAATTGCCATGTCTTGAGATAAATGAGGCATTGCTGTTACCTTCTAGAAAGGACATTGATACTATGGTGATTACTGACCCCATAAACAAGAGTGTCAATTTGTTAAGTCAACAGGAGTCACTGTGCACTTAATCCCCATGTAGGATCTCTGTCCTTAATGTTGTACAATGTGAATTAATGGTATAACTAGTACTACTCAAACAGTACTTTGTGTTTCTGTGTGGGTGCAAACTGTTGAAAGCTTTACTTAATGTATGCTAAACTGATCTTCTGTATATAAAGAGAATTGAAAATCTTGATGTGAATGGAAGGGGGGAGGGAGAGGGAAAAGGGAGGGTTGCGGGTGGGAGGGAAGTTATGGCCGGGGAGCCATTGTAATCCATAAGCTGTACTTCTTACACTTTGAATATTTCCAAAAGGCACATTTCCTGTTGACTAGATTTTCATGTATGTTCTAGAGAAACTACTGAACTGTACTAGATCTCTGAAGTGCTGCTGATTAGCAGATTGATTTGATGCTCTTTACAAGCAGGATCTGAAAAGTCTTTTCGATATGGCCAAGGAATCACATCCAAAACCATTTCATTCCAGATTTTAGACAAAAGAACTTTTACTTGTAGATACTCACATATGCATTAAGTTCAAATATGTTTAGGGTAAACATAGCTCAACTTTTAAACAATGCCTCTAGATTATTCTATTCCTGTTTTGTGTATAAATTCTAGAGTAGACATGTGCTTAACATGAACAAAGCCAACACCAACTATGCTTTTCAACTTTGTATTCTGTTTGTCTTCCCCAATTTCTCGGCTTTCTCTGACAGTGTTGAGGGTTTGACTTACCATTTTGGGACCATCCAGGCATCTTTATAAAGCTATTAAAATTGCTGAAGATGCCCTCCAGCATCCTCTTGCAGATTCAGACAATCACTTCCCTTTCTGTACACTCGTGTTCCTTATTTGGAAGCACTCAATAACAAAGCGGGAAGTGGCAAACACAGGCGCTCCCTGAATTCTGAGCTGGATTCAATCATCTGGCAAAAATGAATCTTGGTGGTGGTGAGACTTCCTTGCACTCAGGAAGTAAAGAAAGGTCATCACCCTGGCACTTCAGAACAAGGCACAGAAGGACATCCCTTCCTGTGAAAGGGATGTAACTTGACTTACTATGCAGCCACACTGTAGGGAGGTACGGCTTGAACACCACAGTACTACATGTGGGTTAGATGCTTCTTCCTGGGATTCAACAGCCAGCATCTATGCTGAGCCTCTCTGCCACGTTCCTCAGTGTCTTGCTGCTTTGACACGTCTGGTCCACTTTCAGTGCTTTATCTATAAAGCCTTCCCTGAAGAAAGTGTGATGTCCAGAAAAGTGTAGGATTTGGAGCCAGAGAGCTGTCATTTCATCTGTCAAGGACTAGCTCAGTAGTCTGAAGCAAGTAACCTTAAGTTGCCACACCTGCAGAACAGGGTAAGACTATTGCCTGTTCCAGCAGTTGTCATGCAGATGATGCAGTCATCTTGAATGAACCTTTTTTCTGCTAAAAGAACTTGAGGTAGAGTTACAGCCAGAGGGACAGAAAAGGCTACCATCCACTGGTTTACTCCGCAAGTGGCAGCAATGGCCAGAGCTGAGCCGATCTGGAGCTAGGAGCTTCTTCCGGGTTTCCCACATGGGTGCAGGGGCCCAAAGATTTGGGCCATCTTGCACTGCTTTCCCAGGCCATAGCAGAGATCCAGATTGGGAGAGGAGCAGCCAGGACTCAAACTGGTGCCCATATGGGATGACAGTGCTGCAGGAGGAGGCTTAGCCTGCTGCACTACAGTGCTGGCCTGAATGGTAACCATCTTAAGCTCAATTAGCCAGAGTAGACAGTGAGAAAGGTCTTCCTTTTCTGTTGGTTCACCCCACAATGGCTGCTGCGGCTGGCGTACCATGCTGATCTGAAGCCAGGAGCCAGGTGCTTCTCCTGGTCTCCCATGCGGGTGCAGGGCCCAAGCACTTGGGCCATCCTCCACTGCACTCCCGGGCCATAGCAGAGAGCTGGACTGGAAGAGGGGCAACCGGGACAGAATCTAGCGCCCTGACCAGGACTAGAACCCGGTGTGCCGGCACCACAGGCGGAGGACTAGCCTAGTGAGCTGGGACACTGGCCTACCTTTGCTTTTGTGTACACTGGTATATTTCCATAATGGACATCTCTTCATAAAAGTTGTGTGTAAAGCACCTGGTACGTAGCAGACAATTCTGGTTTCCCTTACTTTCCACTGTTTGTCTTCACACTTCCTCTCGGGAGCTTTCCAGGTTCTTGTCTCTACCTTGTCTCTACCTTGCAGGCAAATGTCTGAGGGAGTGTGTGAAGGAAAGCTAGGAGCTTGGATCCTAGCCCCCCACGTGGGGAGACTCGCATTCTGACTGCAGTGAGGCAAAGGTGTCCCCACCAGGAGCCGAGGCTGAGCACACGTCAGCATAGGTGTCCCATGAGCCCAGTTCAGGAAATCGGCAAGACTCCTCCTAGGCGAGGCAGTCCATCTCTCCTCTGGGCTCTTACTCAATTGTTGCATTTGTAGTCTACAGCTTTCAAAGTGAGGGAAAACAGAACCTCTTCCCCAGAGACGAAAGCAGGGCTAGCCCAACCTGCTTGCTGTGGGCTGCCATAGAAGTGGCCCCTGTGTGACCCAACAGGGGAAGGTGCCTTGCTCTTCCTAGGGACCAGAACTGACAGAACGAGCCAACATGCCCTAAAAGTCCCGAGTTGATCCCAGCTCTCTAGTAAGCATAGAAGATCCCCAAGCTTCTGGGAGAAAGCATCTGATTAGTTCAACAAGCCATTGTGGAATGACCCTGAGTTGCTTCTTTTCCCTGAACTGAAGCTTTCCTGATTGGCTTCTGCAGACCTGGCTGAGCCCTTCTCGAGGAGGGCAAGAGGGGACCGAGCAGCTGCCGTGGGATCTGCCCTCTGCCTTAGTGTTCTGGCGAATTCTCACTGCAGTTCACATTTCTTCCAGACATAGTGACCAGCCTTCCAAAATGCAGCTTTGACCCTGCCACGTTCACAGGCCCCCAGCTGTCTCTGCTAAAGTGGATTTCTGTAATCGGCAGGTTTGCTCTGAAGGAAACACCAAGCGTGGCAGAAATTGTCTTCGTATTGGGAGAACAGTGGTAGAGCAGGTGCTTGAATGTGGGAATGTCAGAGCTCAGAGTGAAGGCAATTATTCTCCTCAATGTTGCTCAGCAGGGAAGAGAAATTAGCACGGAAAAGGCAGGCAGCTGCTCTTCCCCTGGTGTCGCATGCAGCTTCGATGAGAGGGCGCCTGGCACACCTGGGCTCATGCAGCTTTGCTGGCCTTGGTGCCAGTGACCAGGATTTTAAGATGCTGTAGGGGCCCCTGCCAGGGAAGAGCTAGAAAGAAACTGGTGGCTTCCGCGTTCCATGTGGGAGCTGGAGGTGGAGACAGGACAATGATGCTTAGGCACCTGTCCCATAGAGACATCTTAAAATCAGAAGGAATGCAGAGGAATAGTGTTGTACCCCATCTACTTGTAGACAGTCACCCAGTCAGGCTCAACCTATAGCCAAATCAAGTGACAAACAGGTGCTCCATACTACTTCCTGCTAAATCAGAAGATGGGGACCCTGGATCGCCACTCGAACGGGAAGGGATTTACTTGGACAGCCTGTACCCAGGTTTATCTCAAGGGACAGGTGGTTAGTGCAAGCTGGCAACCCCTGCCGGACCCTGACACCCAGGAAGGGTCAAGGTGCGTGAAGAGTGCTGGGCCTCCACACTTCTTCCCCGGTGCCCCGTGGGAACCACTAAGATTGTCAGACTGAAAGAGTACCATGCTGGCCCAGAGGAAATGGCAATTTCTAATGGAGACACATGTCAGTTCTTTCTGGCCAGTCAATCCTATACCAGCTTTTAAGTTTCCAGAGCTGTTTGATTTGTCATAAATGAGAATTCCACTAGGGCCTGCAAGGGGTTGGCTTCTACGTGAATTACTGCATTAGCCATGTAATGAACATGTCTCGGTGGCTTAGCACAGTGTATGTTTTTCCTCATCCATGTGAAAGGCCAATACAGATGTTCCTTACTGGTGGGTGACATTCTCCCATGTGGTGGTTTCGGGATCCAGGTTCCTTCTACCTTGTGGCTTCAACCATTTGGAGGCCTCAGTCTTTAGTCACTAACAGGCAAGGATCAAAGGAGGAAAAAGCTCATTGCTTTCCCTAACCAGACCCACAAGGGACACAGATGGCTTCTGGCAAGGCTCTACTTTCAAGAACTGGTTTTCATGGCCACACCTAGATGTGGGTGATGGACAAGCAGTCCCCAGCGAGGCAGCCACTTCCCAGCAACTAACCAACATAGGGAGAGAGCCTGGGTTTGGAGGGGTCAGCTGGATCCCAGCCTTCAGCTCGCATCCAACAGGGCTGTTGGTGAGACTCTGCTTCCTTCCACCTGCCTTGCCAGTGTTCCTCTGTTCTCAGTGGTCCTTGAGTGATATTCCTGCGCACTGCACTATGAGAGAAAGGCAGGGGAGGATTCCAGGTAGCAGAGCCATTCTGTTTTGACAGGAGTCGATAACGCCTGTGGTAGGACCAAGTTTGAGGGCTAGTGAGGTCAGAGGGCAGGGTCAAAGGCCATCTGCACATGTGCAGGCAGCGGGACAAGACCTGTGGAGAGGTCATCCAAGACGCCTGGAGCTCTGCTCAAAGTTGCCGCTCTGGGGTCAGTACTAGAGTTCGCATTTCCAGATGCCAGCCTTTTTCTTTGAAAAAGAGAACCTGGTAACAGTCTTGGTCCAGATAGGAACGTGGCTACAGGTATTTCCTAAAGCCCAGGCCATTTTAACATAACTCTTCAAATAAGTTTCTTCTATGCATTTTCTTTCCAAGGTTGTTCCCAGGGACTTTGCGTATCTAGGGCATACTTAAAACCAGTTTCCATATTTTCTGAATCATCTCCTTAATCCTCAAAGTTCTTAAGGGCTAGAAAGTGCACCATTCTCAAACAACTCCGTATATATCATCTGACCAACTGGAAGTAGCCCTAGGACCCAGGTGTTCTATTGTCCCAGATGCCCCAATTATCCTGGCTTTAGGGAACTAAAATTGATACAGCAACCTTTCTCCCATCTCTTCCAATCCTCTCTCCGAAGGAATTCTTGTTCAAAGACCATCTGCACACTGAGAAATGGGCCACTGTGCCACCGTGATATAAGCAATATGCACTTGGTGTTTGGCTCCTGACACAGAGCTTCTAAATCCTTGGGTTTTCTGAAGTGATGGGATGATTAGTAATGTGCTTTGTTTATAGCAAGCCCTTTGCAGCCATACCTAAGTTCATGCTAATCAGGTGACTTAGTATGATCTGGAGAGCTTTAGGACCCAGAGGAACCAGCACTGTGATGGGAGAGTTAGCACTTTCAGCCCTACCCTCTGACCTCCTAGGAGGGGACAGGACTGGAGATCAAGTCTAATTACCCATGGCCTATGAGTCAATCATGCCTGCCTAATGAGACCTTGATAGAAACCTTCAATGGAGATGGAGAGTTTCTGGGTTGGTGAACATAGAGGTGGCAATCAGGGGACGTGAGTGCTCCATGCTCCTCATGTACCTTGTCTATGCTTCTTTGTTCCTGAGTTGCATGCTTTGCAATAACACAACAACGTTGAGTAAGATACTTCTGAGTTCCATGAGGCATTCTAGCAAATGGCTGGACCTCAGGAGTGGATCATGCTAAACTTGATAGCAGCACAGGTGGCACAGATCTGTGATGTGTGTCAGTCCTAGCCTTATGGAAGTGAGTCTGTAACTTGTGGGGTTGATGCTAACTCCATCCTTAGGGTCATAATTGCATTAGAGAACACCCAGCTGGTGCCTAGACAGTTGTAGAATTGTTTGTAAGGAAAACAAGTACAAAAGTCAGACCAATCATCTACCAGCCTCCTAACCATTCCATCCCCACAAATCCTAGAGAAATGGGCCAGAGAAGTTTCCTTGAAATTGATCCGTAAGACATAGGTGATAACCTAACTCCTTATCAAGCTGTTCTGAAGATTAAAAGTGGTATGTGTATGTGTGCATATACATGGATAAATGTGTACAAATATAACATGTAAACCAACACTGAAGTGTACCTGCCATATTAGTACTGCATAAGCCTCTGCTGTTAGGCACATTATTTTCCTGGTCTATCAGCTGGTGGTGAGAAACCGGCCAAATTGTCAGTCGATTTTTCCAGCCTTGCATACCTTCTGAAATCAACATCCTTGGTTGGGATACTTAGGTTTAGTCCTTTCTGGGCGAGGCGGGGGTATGCCAAGCAGAGGGGACAGGGAACCAGAAGCAGGAACTGTGCTACCTGTTCACTTGTGCACTTGAACCTTTGGTTTCCATATAACTCATTGTTCAAACCCAAGATACTTCTGAGAGTACAGTACTATACTGAATGGGACGCTTGTCAAGAGTGATAGGCAAGGAATGCCTTTGAACAAACCCAGGATATCACTTGAAGTAACGCCAGTAACTGCTGATTAGATGTTTGGCTCTGTGGTTAGCTCAGCCTTGAGGTGGAAGTTATTACTTGGAGCCTAGTTCTTCAGAATGTATCAGGTTCCTATATTGACTCCTTCCAATGTCTTTTGAAACTTATTCTGCATTTCTGGAGATAAGGCAGTGGAGGTTTATTGAAGTACTGAAGTGATACAGGTAGTTAACAGCTGTGTTCTCCTAGCCCGTAATGCAATTGTGTTCATTCCCAAAGACATCTGCTTTGGAACATCTTCAACTTTGGATAACTGCTTGGTTTTACTGTTGGGTACGTGTGTTTGAGACTGAGACTGAATCTGGTCCTCAACCATGGATAGTTCCAGGCTTTGTGCCTGTGACAAGGGATACAACTGTCTTAAATCCACTAAAATATATGTAAGAATTTTTTCTAGGACATAATGTACAGGTTTCTATGAGGAAAGTTAAAACTGTCTCTGCCAATCCTAAGCTATAAGATTTGGCTCAAGGTTCTTACATTCTTAGTAGCACTGTCATGCCTATACGTGTTCCCAGGATTCTGTGCATTTCCTCAGTAAAGAGTAGGTGCTAAAACTATCTGCTTGTTTGAATTATTACCCATAGACCGAGGAGCATCTTGAGACACATGAACAAATGTATAATTAAATACTCAGTGACAATGTGGTCTTAATGTTCTATGCTTCCTATTTACAAATGTGTTGTGGCATGATTGGTTAAGCTGTTGCTGGCAATGCCAGCATCCTACACAGGTGCCAGTTTCAATCCAATCTGGTCCACTTCTAATACAGGTCTCTGCACCTTGAAAAGCAGCAAGGGATGGCCAAAGTACCTGGGCCCATGTCACCCCTGTGGGAGACCCAGATGAAACTTATGGCTTCAGCCTGGCCCAGTCCTGGCAGTTGTGGGCATTTGAGGAATAAATCAGTGAATGGAAGATGTCTCCTCTCTAACTCAAAGCCATCTTTAAAAAGGCTTGTTAAGTAAACATACCTTAAATATTGTACACATGACAAATGTAGAATCCGACACCAGCATCATCTGTATATGGAGAAAATGGTATCGCTGACTTTGACCAAGGTATCCTTCACACTGAATTAGATGGGCAGTCTACTGACTGCATAGAGGGAAATGTTCTCAGTTTGGTGACCAGAAGTTTGAATCGCCACAATAGTTAACGTTCCAGCAAGCCTCAGACCTAAAGCCCTTAGACAGGGAGTTTAGGACCCCTAGAAATTTGGATGCTGTCACTGTGCACTGTAAATCTCCCTCTTAGAATTGGCTGTGAAAAGTCGATAGCAACTGACCAACTCCATCAAAGACTGATAATGGTCCAAACTCTTCAGGAATGAGAATTTAAATCTCTGTACTATCCAAGAAGCCTGCAAAATGTAGAATATGGAATTGGAGAATAGAAGTTATAAACTGCAAGTACAAGGTATAATCATGCGTAATGCAGAAATGAAGTAGGGTTATAAGCATTATTTTTTTACCTAAATACATTGGCATATTTAGACAGTTTTCCTTTCCCATTCTCATGTGTTAATTGTAGTTAACCTTACAGCTTGGTAGGTGAATGATAAGCTATTAAGAGTATAACTCAAAGAACAAGAACCCAGTGTGGGTATGATGAATGTATCCTGTGGAAAGGGTTAGCTTGCTTTGGTTGGATAAGAGTACTGTGTTGGGATGAGCAAGGTTTTACTTCTGTCTTCATTTACAAGTTAGGGTTGAAAGAGGTGCATGTGGAAGCAAAGTTGACAAGTTGGGTACAGTGGGGTGGCTCTGTTTTGGCCCAGCTTTGCTAAACTAGGACTATTTGCCAGGTTCCCCTTGCCTGGATGATGCTGGATTAGGATCAACCACAAGAAATGCTTATGTAGGACTTTGGGAATGGAAATCAAAACAGCAGGCTTGCCCAGCTGTGGGGGTGGCTTGTAGGGCACTGTGACAGCTCCTACATATTGTACAGGGTACCACCATGTTGGAGGGGTAGCACCTCCAGTGCCCCTGCATCATCTTGACCTTCCTGGGAAAGATGTGAATGCTCTATGGATGGAGGTAGCAGTTTCTTCAGGTCACGCATACCATCAACTTAAACAGCCTGGGTTCCAGTGTGCCCTAAATGTCTATTAACACATGTTCAACTTTATTAACTGCTATCCTAACTGACCCTTTGGCGTCTTATGTTCAACACTAGGTTCAGTAGCCTTGCAGGGACTTCCTCCCATCTCCAAAATTGTGTAAATACTTGGCTCCTATTGATAACCCCTATTCTATACCACTCACAGTGGCCTTGCTTCTCTGATCATACCATAATACGCTTTTACACATTTAAATTTTCATTGTTGGGAGAACGATAGGAGCTCTGCTCAGTAACTGGAAGGCTTAAGATACTATCCAGTTCTACAAGTTTCTAAACCTTGCTCCACTGTTACCCAGGTACCTCTGGGGGGGGGTCTTCTGATCTCAAAGGCAGGGCTTGGTGTATCACAACTCAGGCACTTCCACTCTGTTCAATTACAGAAATTAACACTTACTAGTTTACGTTGAGGTTCTGTTTCTTTCCTAAAGAGGAATCTCCTCTAACCCCTTAATTCACAGATGACAATCTTTAGGTTCGAAGTCTCAAAGTTAGCATCTATCTACTGAGTGACATGCAGTGGGATTTTGGGACTTCAGACTTCCATTTGAGGACTCAGCCCTATACCCTCTGTATTAAGAAGTGACTGTTGGTTGTACCAAAAGGATAACCAAGGCCAGTGGGATGTTGGGTACATGTACTTTGTGGCCAACCTAATAGGGGTTAAATCAAGGATGCTGGTGCTCCCCTCCAAGCAATGCAGGGGACATTTAAAATCCTTATTTGTTACAGGTTGCTGTAGTAGGACCAAGTGGAAAAGAAATCAAGAAAGGTTCGAAGTTATTTCCCTACTTAACTGAGGTAGTTTATTTTTTCCGAAGTAAGAGGCATCTTGTTCCCTTTAAATCCACTTAACAAAAACTAGATGTTATTGACAGAAGGCCTGTGATATGCATCTCAGGTTTTATATGGGGATTTTCATTTTGTCACATCCAGTTTAAGCCACCAGCCTAATTTAATTACGATTAATGAATCACCATTTACCCTGAGGCACAACCAGGTTTTCTTGCTGAAGAGGTGTTCAGTGCATAGCATTCAGATTCATGACCTAGACCTCAAATTAACGGGCTGTCCATTAAGAATGGATGAGTGGCTTTGAAGACTGCATTTGTCGGTTGTCAACAGTGGTCTCTTGCAGTCCCCAGTGGTCCCTTTTGCAAGACAGAATCAGAATGAGAAGACGGTGCCAAAGGACTGTCCAGGCTACCTAGTGCCAAATGAGATTTCAATATACAGCAGCTCTGACCTTGTGGAGGTAGACTTTATGAAACGATGCTCAGTTCTGCCTGCCCTCATGAGAGGAGGCTCTGTCTCAGCTGCAGCACTTTCTGTACCAGAAAGAAAACCGCCACTGAGAAGTTAGATCCTTGCCACAGCAGGGCAAGCTTCTTCAGGATGTAGATTCCTGACTTTGAAGTCAAAACAAAAATGAAAATCTTACTATCATTCAGTATGGAATTGGTACCAATTACATGCCTGAAGGTTAAGATATTTAGACATGGGCCAGCACTGTGGTACAGTAGGTTAATCCTCTGCCTGCGGCACCAGCATCCCATATAGGCGCTGGTTCTAGTTCCAGCTGCTGCTATTCCCATCCAGCTCTCTGCTGTGGCCTGGGATAGTGGTAGAAGATGGCTCGAGTGCTTGGGCCCCTGCACCCATGTGGGAGACCGGGAAGAAGCACCTGGCTTCTGGCTTCGGATCTTCGGATTGGCACTGCTCTGGCCATAGCGGCCATTTGGGGAGTGAACCTACAGAAGGAAGACCTTTCTCTCCCCCTCTCACTGTAACTCTACCTCTCAGTATTTTTTTTAATTACTGTATTCCTTGACATCATTTAATAAAATACAGGTGTATATACTCTTGATCTGAGAATGGAGAGAAGGTTCATCTTGCAGAGTTAAACATGCCATGTTTGCCAGGGTTCATTACTAAGCTGGTTCAATTGACTCTATTCCTTCCATTGTTCCACTGGTCAAAGACAGCATTCCATGAAAGCATAGATGCTATGGAAACGGTGCTTCCCTGCTAGAAGTGCAATGGTACAGGACCCTGAGCCTTAGAGATAAGCTAGCTGGGCACATCAGACAGCTGTCTATGGAGGTTCATGTCTAACCCTTAAAGACGAGACCTGTGGCAGGTAATCATTCCGGGTGCTAGCTTCAAACATAGAAAAATGGCCTGGAGCCAGACCCACTGATAAACAGGACTCTGGAGGAATAATACGTTAGGAGTGAGCAAGATTGAGCAAGTCTGTGCATTTTATAGTGTTCCTTGAATGTATGGGTGACTGGTTACATTTAGTAGAGAATTGCCCCCCTGCAATCAACCCCTAACTTGACTGTCAGTTTGCCCTGTAGTCTGTTACATGTGGTTATGACTCCCCACAGTTGTATGCCTGACCATAAGTCCCCCCTTCACCAGTTACCTGATGTCACATCACATTGAATCCCTGGGCCATTTCATTTCTCCCAAGAAGTTGGAAAAGGGGTTATAACAACCCCTCCCATAACTATACCTGCCACAACTCTAAGTTCACTCCCTGATTTGAACCATTATTCTCTTCAGGTTGGCAAATCACCCTATTGCCTCTTTAACATTCTTTGTGGGAATCCAAACTGGTGCGTGAAACTCCGAAGTGAGAATTATGCATTTTAGAAGGAACACATTAACAGAAATGTTAAAGAATAGAAGAGGATACCAAGAAATGGAAAAATCTTCCATGCTCATGGATTGGAAGAATCAATATCATCAAAATGTCCATTCTCCCAAAAGCAATTTACAGATTCAATGCAATACCAATCAAGATACCGAAGACCTTCTTCTCAGATCTGGAAAAAATGGTGCTGAAATTTATATGGAGGCACAAGAGACCTCGAATAGCTAAAGCAATCTTGTACAACAAAAACAAAGCCGGAGGCATCACAATACCAGATTTCAGGACATACTACAGGGCAGTTGTAATTAAAACAGCATGGTACTGGTACAGAAACAGATGGATAGACCAATGGAACAGAATTGAAACACCAGAAATCAACCCAAACATCTACAGCCAACTTATATTCGATCAAGGATCTAAAACTAATTCCTGGAGCAAGGACAGTCTATTCAATAAATGGTGCTGGGAAAATTGGATTTCCACGTGCAGAAGCATGAAGCAAGACCCCTACCTTACACCTTACACAAAAATCCACTCAACATGGATTAAAGACCTAAATCTACGACCTGACACCATCAAGTTACTAGAGAACATTGGAGAAACCCTTCAAGATATTGGCACAGGCAAAGAATTTCTGGAAAAGACCCGGGAGGCACAGGCAGTCAAAGCCAAAATCAACTATTGGGATTGCATCAAATTGAGAAGTTTCTGTACTGCAAAAGAAACAGTCAGGAGAGTGAAGAGACAACCGACAGAATGGGAAAAAATATTTGCAAACTATGCAACAGATAAAGGGTTAATAACCAGAATCTACAAAGAGATCAAGAAACTCCACAAAAACAAAACCAACAACCCACTTAAGAGATGGGCCAAGGACCTCAATAGACATTTTTCAAAAGAGGAAATCCAAATGGCCAACAGGCACATGAAAAAATGTTCAAGGTCATTAGCAATCAGGGAAATGCAAATCAAAACCACAATGAGGTTTCACCTCACCCCGGTTAGAATGGCTCACATGCAGAAATCTACCAACAACAGATGCTGGCGAGGATGTGGGGAAAAAGGGACACTAACCCACTGTTGGTGGGAATGCAAGCTGGTCAAGCCACTATGGAAGTCAGTCTGGAGATTCCTCAGAAACCTGAAGATAACCCTACCGTTCGACCCAGCCATCCCACTCCTTGGAATTTACCCAAAGGAATTTAAATTGGCAAACAAAAAAACGGTCTGCACCCTAATGTTTATTGCAGCTCAATTCACAATAGCTAAGACCTGGAACCAACCTAAATGCCCATCAACGGTAGACTGGATAAAGAAATTATGGGATATGTACTCTTTAGAATATTATACCGCAGTAAGAAACAACGAAATCCAGTCATTTGCAACAAAATGGAGGAATCTGGAACACATCATGCTGAGTGAAATAAGCCAGTCCCAAAGGGACAAATACCATATGTTCTCCCTGATCGGTGACGACTGACTGAACACCAAGAGGGAAACCTGTTGGAGTGAGGTGGACACTATGGGAAATGGTGGCTTGATCAGCATAGCCCTGACTGTTAATGAACAACTTAATACATTATCCCTCTTAGTAGTTTTTTTATCTGTTCTACTTAATATGACTGGTTTAGATCTGTAATTGATGCACAGTTATTCTTAAGTGTTGAAAATTAACTGAAATGTGATCCCTGTTGAACATGGTGGTGGGAATGGGAGAGGGAAGAGATGTATAATTTGGGACATGCTCAGGCTGACTTGCCCCAAGTGGTGGAGTTGGAAGCATACCAGGGGATTCCAATTCAATCCCATCGAGGTGGCATGTACCAATGCCATCTCACTGTTCCAGGTGATCAGTTTCAGTTCACAGTTGGTCATGGTGAAGGGACTGGGAGTCAAAGGGAACACATAGACAAGTCTAGTACCTGCTAACGCTAACCGATGGAGTAAATAAAGGGGAGAGTGATCCAACATGGGAAGTGATATACTCAGCAGACTCATAGAATGGCAGATGTCCTAAATAGCACTCTGGCCTCAGAATCAGCCCTAAAGGCATTCGGAGCTGGCTGAAAAGCTCATGAGAGTATTTCAGGCATGGAAAGCCAAGACACTCTGGCAAAAGATCTCTGCGAGTGAGATCCCAGTGGAAAGAACAGGTCATCAAAGAAGGAGGTACCTTTCTCTGAAGGGAGGAGAGAACCTCCACTTTGACTATGACCTTGTCTAAACAAGATAAGAGTCGGAGAACTCAGAGGGCTTCCATAGCCTTGGAAACTCATGACTGGAGCATAGGGAGATTACTGATGCCATAGACAGGAGTGTCAATTGGTAAAGTCAACAACAGGAGTCACTGTGCACTTACTCCTCATGTAGGATCTCTATCCTTAATGTGCTGTACATTGAGATTTAATGCTATAATGAGTACTCAAACAATATATTTCACTTTGTGTTTCTATGGGGGTGCAAACTGTTGAAATCCTTACTTAATGCATACTAAACTGATCCTCTGTAAAAAAAAAAAAAAAAAAAAAGAAAAGAAAAGAAAAAAAAAAAAGAAATTATCAATTCCCAACTTGACTCTCACTGGGATTAAACATGACAATAGGTCTGCTCTGATTTCATCATCATCTAAAAAAATCATCTATTATTTTTCACTTTATGTTTCTGTGTGGGAGCAAACTGTTGAAATCCATAGTTAATGTATACTAAGCTGATCTTCTGTATATTAAGATAATCGAAAATGAATCATGATGTGAAGGGAAGGGGAGAGGGAGTGGGAAAGGGGAGGGTTGTGGGTGGGAGGGACGGTATGTGGGGGAAGCCATTGTAATCCATAGGTCGTACTTTGGAAAATTATATGCATTAAATAAAAGTTTAAAAAAAAAAAACAAAAAACATAAGGCTAGATAAATGAAGACAGACCTAAGTGAGATTTGACAAGGATGGTACACACAGGAGCTTTTGGGGGTACAGATGTGAAAATCTTAATTCCAGTGCTGTTTATATGAGGGACCTTCAAAAAGTTAATGGAAAATGCATATTATAAAAATGCTTGGATTTCAAAATTTTTATCACAGTAAAGTCAATTTCTAATTCCAAAAAAAAAAAAACAAAAACAAAAACAAAAAAAGACATTCATGAACAGTCAGCTCAAATTCCATTCTTAAAGCCTCCTGTAACTCCTCTAACCAGCAACACTCCGGACTCCTTAACATTGCAGGGCTTACGAGCTAAACACGGATGTCATTTTTTAAAACTATTTTAAAGACAGAATGTCAGATTTTCCACTTACTAGTTCACTTCCCAAACGGCTGCAGTGGCCACAGTTGGTCGGGCTGAAGCTACGAACCTGTTATCCAGGTCTTCATGGGTGGGAGGGGCAAAAGGACTTGGGCCATCTTTAGTATTCCCAGGTGTTTTAGCAGGGAGCTGGATTGGAAGTAGAGCAGTGAGGATTCAAACCTGTGCTCCAATATGGGGTTCCTGTGTCATAGGCAGAGGCTTAAAGCACAGTGCCACAACACTGGCCTCAGGATGTCTTTTTTAACTTGATAGGTATTCACTGATTTAATAGGGCTGCATAGGGTCCATAGTATCACATGGAAGGAAATATCTGATTTTGGGTTTCAACCAGCTTATTTGTTGGCAACACATTATGAAAAACTATAGAACAAGATGCAGCAAATGCCAAATCAGTGCCCCCAATTTGAAGTGTGATATGAGTTGGGAAGAGGCAGAAACTCTAGGGGCTGGGTGGTCAGGATGCACTTCACAAGAGTGATTAAAACCTTTCCTAAAAGGAGTAAACAGGAGATGGGCAAAGTTCAAGCAGGCCATCATAGATCTCATAATCTGTGTTAATGTGTGCACTATGTGTCCTCCTGGTAAGTGTTTAAGGTCAGCAACCTGATCCCATGTGTGGGGAGCAACTCGGACTAGACTAAGTTACTGGAATTAAGACTTATTCTATGCATCTGCTCTCCCACAATGTGGCGCTGGGAGAGGAGAAAACAGCTTCTACACAGCTGCCTCCAGTTCAGCCAATAAACTGTAGGACTTGCTCCTGATTGGAGAGCAGCGTACTCGGCGTGTGGGCAGCCGAGTTAGGATTGGTGGAGGAGGACTATAAAGGAGGAGAGAGACGGCATGCACCAGGAACATCTAAGGGGAACACCTGTGCAGCCCCCAAGAGAGCCGGCCGGCGGTGTGCCGCTCCCCTGCGGAAGTGGGGAATGTGGCCAGGGGGAACCCGGGAAGAACCAGCAGCAAACCCGGGGAGGGCCGAGCAGACGAAAGAACAGCGCAGGGTCCTGTGTCGTTCCTCCACGAAGAGGGGGAGCGACATAATGGTGCCGTGACTCGGATAGGAAGCCTAGGCAGGACTTAGTGTCGTTCCTCCATGAAGAGGGGGAGCGACACCATGTTCCTTCTGTTCTTTATCCCCTGCATCAGCTTCGTAGGGAAGAAAATGCCTTTTCAAAGGATAAGACAGACAGGTACTGAATGGAACTGAACTGAGCTATACCCTGAGGCCTTGGTGTCAGGCTTGTCCTGAAAGGAGTGAAGTCAAGGTCTGAAGTCAACGTGAGAAAGAACTTGGGGAGCAGCCATCCTCAACCTCTGCTGCAAAGTGCACACTCTGGTTCCTCTGAGCAACTGCAGCATTGGCAGAAATTCCCTGCCTCATTCTCACTCTGCCAAAGGTGAAATTGCCAGAAGGCTTAAGGTTCGTGAACTCTTGCTTCAACAGAACTAAAGGCTTTGTCCATCAGTTTTGGTAGAGATTCTCATTTGAAAGAGGGAGAGTCAGACAACCCTTCCATCCACTTGTTCACTCCCCAGATGGTCACGATGGCCAGCGCTGGGCCAGGTTATAGCCAGCAGCTTCTTGCAAGTCTCCCATGAGGGCATCAGGGGCCCAAACACTTGGGCCATCGTTTGCTTTTTTGAGGCCACCAGCAGTTAGCTGGACCAGAATTGGAGCAGCTGGGATGTGGACTGGCTCCCATATGGGATGCTGGCACTGTAGGTGGCAGTTTTACCTGCTATAACATGATGCTGGCCCTCCTCCCTAATGACTTTAAACCTCTCATTAAAGAAGGCCCTCTAGATTGCTTTGTCTGTAGTTGGTAGAAAATGTGGATCTCTCCCTGTGCTGTATCATTCATTTATGATAGTGCTTTTCTCATGGAAGCTTTGGTTGTCTCCTGAGGTAAGGTCTAGATAATTTACCTAGTCCCAGAGGTTAGATGACTAGCTCAAGGTCACACAGCAAGTTAATAGAGCTACACCTTGTATAAATGAATCTCAGGACAGACTTGAGTCTTCTAAAGTACCCAAGATTAAACACTGGAGACTGCTTACTTCTCTCCAAACACTGGCGATGAGAACACAGCTCTGAGCAATGTCAAGTGCTTCCAGAGCTAACTTGTGCCTGTAAAATGAGAAGCCTGGCATGGGCAGGCCTAAGCTAGCATGCTCAGAGGAGCAGAGGCCACATGGTGACTATTCTGTGGGTGCCTAACCTGTACCACATGATCCACTTGGAACTGCAGCCTCAGGAACAGGAAACAATGTTAGAAAATGGACTTAATGCACAGATGTGTCTGTGGTATACAAACTTACAGGCCCTTTTTGTAACTTGGGAAGGTAAATCCTGTCTCACAGCTGGTGCTTTTGAAAAGGAAGTGTGCCAACATGCAGTCACGTGTGTGTAGGTACCAAGCACTTAGCATCTGCCATGAGATGGGCACTATGCTAGGGGCTGGCCACAGTGATGCACAGTCTTGGGTTATTTAGCTGCTTTGTATTAATTTCTACAAACCTGTTGACCATCAGTCCTTTTAAGAGGCCCTATCGGGGTCAGTTGTAGAGGTAAAGAGACTGAATGGAGAGGGCATGGAGAGGACTTCAGTGTGGGTCTGACCTCATCCTAAAATCTTGATGCCGTGATGAGACACTTAAAATACATCTTGAAACATGTGTCTCACTACCAGATCATGAAACCTAGAATAAAACATGATTTCTACAACTTGGGACATGCTCGATCGGACTTGCCCCAAATTGTGGAGTTAGAATTGTGCCAGTGGATTCCTATACAATCCCATCAAGCTTGCTTGTACCAATGTCATCTCACTAGTCCAAGTGATCAATTTCTGTTCACAATTGATCACACTGATAGGCCTAAGAGTCAAAGGGATCACACAAACAAGACTAGTGTCTGGTAATACTAACTGATAGACTCAAAAAGGGAGAGAACGATCCATCATGGGAAGCGGGATACACAGCAGATCCATAGAATGGCAGATGTCCTAAACAGCACTCTGGCCTCAGAATCAGCCCTTAAGGCATTCAAATTGGCTGAAGAACCCATGAGTATTTCAGGCATGGAAAGCCAAGACACTGGCAAAATAAAATAAAATAAAATAAAATAAAATAAAACCTAAACGAAAGATCTTTGAGATCCCAGTGGAAAGAACAGGTCATCAAAGAAGGAGGTACCTTTCTCTGCAGGGAGGAGAGAACTTCCACTTTGACTATGGCCTTGTTGAAAGAAGATCGATGTCCATGAACTTGAGGCGTCCATAGCCTTGGCAACTCATGACTAGAGCCTAGGGTGATTACTAATGCCATAAACAATAGTGCCAATTTAAGTTAACAGGAGTCGCTGTGTACTTCTCATGTGGGATCTGTCCTTAATGTCCAATGTGAATTAATGCTATAACTAGTACTCAAACAGTATTTTACACTTTGGGTGCAAACCGAATCTTTATACACAAAAGATCGATTTCGTGTATTAAGATAATTGAAAATGAATCTTGATGTGAATGGGAGAGGGAGCGGGAGATGGGAGGGTTGTGGGTGGGAGGGAAGTTATGGGAGAAAAAAGCCATTGTAATCCATAAACTGTACTCTGGAAACTATTAAAAGCTTAAAAATGATTTCTATCAATATTTGAAAATAAGTATTTTACATGCATCTTTCATACTTTTGGTGAAAAATTACTTGGTTAGATGTACATACTTGCAGTTGGCTGCAAATCTCGTAAACCTAGCCTGATGGTTCATCACTGAAGTATCAGAGTTGAGTTCTCTGTATGACTTGGCCATTGTGGACAGGACTTCTCCATTTATCAAATCTCCTCCTACCTTCCATATGTGCTCCTCCTCACTCCCTAGCTTCCCTCTGTGCAGTCTAACACAGCACCCTCCTGGCCCCTGACACTCAGCCATGCCATCCCTGCTGCCTGGCAGGCTCATACCAGGTTCAGGCTTCATCTCATCCTTCATGATTGATGCCTCGGACATCTTCCCTTGATTTCTCACCATGGTAGCTGTTGGACTAGGCCCCTTGGCGCTCTGTTCTGTAATACTGATCACCATTCCCTTTAAATAGTAACTTCTGTGATACCCACTTATGTGTTTTGGATCCATCTTACCTTGAAACAGCTGATTAAACTTGGCCCTAATGATATACTTCCTGCTACTAGGTCCTCTGCTTATGTGTTCTCATGGGTGCGGTGCAGTTAAGATTCTGCATCTTATATCACCCCATCACCTAGATGTCAATATATGAACTGCCTCTTAGCTGGTTTCCATCCAGAGAAAATCCGCTTGTCCTTCAAGGGTCCCTATTTTTAGAGCTTTATTAAGCATTCAAAGTACTGCAGAGGAGGATCCCAGAGCATTCTGTGGAAGTCTCCCGTCTGTCACTAGATCCTGTTTCTTGCTCTATCCCTGCTACCTGAGTTGAGAGTTAATGTCCTCCTTTGGGGAGGCAGAAAATACAAACCGCTCTACCAACACTCGGATTCATTTAGTTCACGCGTTGAACTTCCAGCAGGCAAGCAAGTCAACAAATCAGTCTTGAAAGAACAGCACTATCCATACTTAGCAAAACTTGAAGTAGATGGTGATTAGTTTATTGTAATAGCTAGGGGTCTCTAGCAGTGGTACAGTATGACTATCTTGTTCACTGCTAAACCCCCAGTGTTTGACATAGAATGTAAGTACTCATTAAGTTATTGTATGAACAAATGTAGTCCCCAAGGGTGAACAACATGTGATATGAGCATGAACCAGTTATGTTCATTTTACTTGTATCATTTTACATATAAACAATGCAGTGATTTGGATGAACAACCCTACTGCCATCCTCTTACAGGTGAGAAAGTTGAGGCTAGGTGAATTTTTTTCACTATCACATTGTCTTGGAGTCTGTGTTCAAACCCATTACTGTCTGACTCCATCTGAACTTTAACCAGTTCTGTTGTGCGGCCACGCTATCTTCTGACCCAGGTAGAAAAATATCAATGGTAATGACAGACGATGACTTCAGGGATCAAGTCTGTAGCTCATTACTAGAGAAGTTTGAGTGTGTAGAGCACAGGAAACCATGAGGAGGTGGCTCGGCATTCTCCCTGAGTGTGAAGCTGGCTCTTGGTGTTACTTCTTCAGGAATGTCATTGGCCATTATGGTTGCCCTTTGTAGGGGTAAGAGGAGGGGACACAGTTTGGCTGAAAACAATGGCTACTCCTGTACTAAGCAGTTAAACAATCTTGTTTTACTAAAATCCTGTGAATCATGCACAACTGTTCATTTTATGAAAGTGGAAACTGAAGCCTTAGAATCCAATAACTTCTCATGATCGGTTTAAACAATGTCAATACACCAAATAGTCCTCTGACCACTGTGACTTAATTTTTCTCTGCCAGATTTATATTCTAGAGAACATGGGCCTTGTAATACTCAATTTCACCAGAAGCGCTCTGTCAAGCCACTGTCTCACAAATGAGAGCCCCTTTGTTTCTAGAGGCTCTGTGTTTCCAACAATTATTTTTCATGTTCCTCTGCTGACCAAACCGATAATTGGTGACTTCTCATCTGGTCACGTCTCTGGATGACAAATCGCATTACATCGAATTCCCCATCACTTTCTAACACTCTCCAAGGCCAGTGTTGTAAACAACAAATAAAACTTGGATCACCTGAATTCATGACGGGGAAACTGGTCTCCCTCGGCCCCTGGTTGCCTGGTGACAAGACCTCATGGCCTCAGAGGCTTCAACTGCCCGGAGCTCCTGTGGGCCCTCATCAAACAGCAACAAGCCTCAAGTGTTAGGAGCTGTGTTAGTTTCCTGCAGTGACTGTAACAGATGACAGTAGTCTTTCCTTATCTGTGGCCTTATTTTCTGCAGCTTCAGTTATCTGGTCAACCATGATCCAAAAATATTAAATTCCAGAAATAATTCATGAGTTCTGAATTACATGGCATTCTGAACATTATAATGAAATAGCACATCATCCTGACCCAAGCCTTTTGGGATAGAATCATCCCTTTGTGCAGCACTTCCATGCTTTATTTGCTCCCCACCTGCTACTTACTAGCTGGTTCAGGTATTGGATCCAATATCGTGCTAGCTCAGGTCTTTTGTTCAAGGAACTTTACTAGCTAATGGCTCCAAAGTGTAAGTAGTGGCAATTGGATATATCAAGGAGCCAAAATTACGTTCTACTTTCAAGGGAAAAGGTGAAATTAGAATGACGTATTAAGGGTATACAGGTTCACTTTCTTAAAGTTATTTACTTGAAAGCCAGACACGGAGAGAAGGGGTGGCAGAGACAGGTCTCCCATCTGCTGGTTCACTCCCCAGATGGCTGCAATGGCTGGAGCTGTGCTGATCCGAAGCCAGGAGTCAGTTGCTTCTGCCTGGTCTCCCACACAGGTGCAGGGGCCCAAGAACTTGGGCCATCTTCTGCTTCCCCAGGTCACAGCAGAGATCTGGATTGGAAGTAGAGCAGCCAAGACTCAGACTGGTGCCCATATGGGATCTTGGCACTGCAGGTGGCAGTCTCACATGCTATGCCAGCTCCTACATAAATTTTCTTATTAGCATATTGTTAGGCACAGTAAAAGACAAACAGTAAAACAATCCTAAGTTGCAAATTTCTTAGGATTTATTTATCTATCCATTTGAAAGACAGTGTTATAGAGAAGTGAGGCAGAGTCTTTCATCGCTGGTTAACTCTCCAAGTGGCCACAACGGCCAGAGCTGTACTGATCCGAATCCAGGAGCTGCTTCTGGGTCTCCCACATGGGTACAGGGGCCCAAGGACTTGGGCCATCTTCTGCTTTCCCAGGCCACAGCAGATAGCTGGATGGGAAGTAGAACAGCTGGGATTCAAACCGGTGCCCATAGGGGATGCCAGCACTGCAGGCAGTGGCTTTACCAGCTACACCACAGCACTGGACTCTAGAAGTTAAACTTTATCGTAAGTGTCTGCATAGGGAAATATAATATATACAGGATCTGGTACTACCCACAAATGATGAGCCTCTACTGTAATTCCAGTCTGCAGCCTGAAGTTTAAAATCAAGGTAGGAACAGGCCTGCGCCCTCTGTGGCAGCTCAGGTGAAGTGCTTTCCTGCCTCTTCCCATCACTGGCAGCCTTGTGGATTTCTTTGTAACTCATTTTAGTCTTTGCCTCTGTCTACACCACACCTTTTCCTCTGTCCTCTTATTTAATGACATGATCCTTGGATTTAGAGCCTACCAACTCAATCCAGGATTATCTCGGCTTGAGATCCTTAATTACAGGGCATCAGCTTCTTTTTCCAAATCAGGTCACATTCACAGATTCTGGGGTAAGGATTTGGACACATCTTTGTCCGGGGGGGAGGGGGGGTCATCATTCTACCCCCTGGGGAGTTGGTGCAAAGAGTTCTGTGTTAATTCCAACTTAGCATGAGCATAGAAGAGGTCAAGGGATGTTAGCGCACAAATGCTGCTGCTATGCTATGAATGTTGGTGCCCTCCCTCTTCCCCCGGCATCCACATGCTAAAACCTAACTGGAGCCCTTGTGACTGCAATTAGTGATTTATAGGAGAATCGGAGTTAGCTGATGCCTAAAATGTGAGGACAAAAGAAATGTACCCTCACTGGGCACTGAATCTGCTGTGGTCCTGGCCTTGGAGTTAAACCTCCATGAAAATAACAAATAAGTTTCCATAATGTAGAAGCTGTTTTATTTGGGGTACTTTAACAGCCAAAGCAATATGAAAGATGTCCAGCACTTAAATGACTTGGCCATTACTTGCTCACCTTCTTTCTGAATGGTTACTGAGTGTCTACTGTTGTAGGCACTAGGAGTTCACAGGTAACCTGAACCACAGCCCCTCAATTCTACATAGTGAGAATCCAATGGGGCACAATGAGAAAGATGTGCAAACACTTATGACCTAATGTGGTGTGTTCCTTGAAAGAACTGCACAGGGAAGCTGCGTAATGTGCCCAGTGAAGATGTGACAGGGCAGGCAGTCTGGACTCCTCAGTTACAGAGAAGCTGAGCATGGGTAGGGCTGAATGTCCTCAGCGTAGCTTGGACTAGACAGAAAGGCTTGATCACAGAGCGTTTAACAATTATTTAGGGGTCATGACCTCTTTACAGAGGCAAAGCATTTGTCTTGGAAGGCAGGTCTGCATGTTCTCAGACTTCTCCTGGAATTCTAAAGTTTGATTACCCCTGTAGAACAACTGGTGGGTATGGTTATATACAACAGTGGTTACCTAACATCCCTGCTTTGTGTCCCATAAATCTTTTATTTTTGTGTTTTCTTTACATCTTGAGTAGGGACATCCTGAATTTGGAATCCAAAACAATTGTTGATCAAATGTGTTCAAACAGCAGTGAGGCAAACAACAAAGTTGGCTTCCTTTTCAAGTTTTTCTGTGTGGGAGAACCTCTGAAGACTTAGAAATAAACTTGGCTTCAGTCTGCGCCTCCGTCCACTTTGCAGTGACACTGTCTCTTCAGTCTCTTTGGAGAGTGGTAGGAAACACATGGGAAAGGAATTTCCAGGAGCATAGAAAATGCTCAGGACTAAGCTTGCCAAAGACCATTCCATTCAGTTCCATGCCCCCACCCCGCCCCCCGGTTTACTGAGCATCTGCCAAGAGTTGGTAATTATGCTTGTCACCATGAGGTAAAGAGAATTAAGGTTATAGGTTCTGCCTTGAAGAAGCTTGTGTGATGGATTCATAGGATACAGATGCTTCTCTGGGCAGAGGGACAGACACACTGGAGAAAAACCCATTGTCTGAGTCACTGCCAGTTGGCCCAAGGACATGGATGGATAAGCTATAGCAGATAGATGATAGATGGGTCACATTTACTCTGGGACATGTGGACTGAAGGAGAGCACATGCTCCTATGCTTACAGAATGGTAGGTTACAATAAGCCTGTATGTGGTCAAAGTTGAGGATGAAAATTGTTTGTATAATGGCCCCTGACTTATTTACCCAGAAGGTGTGGGTAAATTCTTGGGCCCCTAAAATTAAGGTTGACAACATCTTTTAGATTGCACTAATAGAGGAATGTTATGGGGCCAGCACTGTGGCACAGTGGGGTAAGCTAAAATTTGTGACACCAGCAACTTGGAGTGCTGGTTCAAGCCTTAGTTCCTCTGCTTTAGATCCAGCTTCCTACTAATGAGCCTGGAAAGAAAAAAGATAATGGCTGAAGTACTTGGGACCCTTAATCACCCATGTGGGAGACCAAATGGAGCTTCTGGCTCCTGGCCCAGCCCTAGCCGTTGCAGCCATTTGGGATATGAATTGGCACATAGTCTCTGCAGCTCCCCTCCTCCTCCCACCCTGCATTGCTTTTTGAAATAGTCTTAAAAATAGTTTTAAAACTAAAGGAAGATAATAAACTACTAACACCTCCTATGTCACCAATTAAGCTGGGTATGTCTTCTAGTCCAAGTCTTGGTGCTGGGCTATTTCAGCCATTCCATAACTCCCAAAACCTTGTCATGTAGTTTCTCTGGGCTCTGCATCAATTATGGGGCAAATCTTTTTCCTAGGTAACTGATTTTTTTTTTAAACTTTTATTTAATGCATATAATTTTCCAAAGTACGACTTATGGATTACAATGGCTTCCCCCCCATACCGTCCCTCCCACCCACAACCCTCCCCTTTCCCACTCCCTCTCCCCTTCCATTCACATCAAGATTCATTCTCGATTATCTTAATATACAGAAGATCAGCTTAGTATACATTAAGTAAGGATTTCAACAGTTTGCTCACACACAGAAACATAAAGTGAAAAATAATAGATGATTTTTTTAAATGATGATGAAATCAGAGCAGACCTATTGTCATGTTTAATCCCAGTGAGAGTCAAGTTGGGAATTGATAATTTTTTTTTTTTTTTTACAGAGGATCAGTTTAGTATGCATTAAGTAAGGATTTCAACAGTTTGCACCCCCATAGAAACACAAAGTGAAATATACTGTTTGAGTACTAGTTATAGCATTAAATCTCAATGTACAGCACATTAAGGATAGAGATCCTACATGAGGAGTAAGTGCACAGTGACTCCTGTTGTTGACTTTACCAATTGACACTCCTGTCTATGGCATCAGTAATCTCCCTATGCTCTAGTCATGAGTTTCCAAGGCTATGGAAGCCCTCTGAGTTCTCCGACTCTTATCTTGTTTAGACAAGGTCATAGTCAAAGTGGAGGTTCTTTCCTCCCTTCATAGAAAGGTACCTCCTTCTTTGATGACCTGTTCTTTCCACTGGGATCTCACTCGCAGAGATCTTTTGCCAGAGTGTCTTGGCTTTCCATGCCTGAAATACTCTCATGAGCTC
The DNA here is from genome assembly GCF_964237555.1 of Oryctolagus cuniculus. Taxonomy (NCBI): domain Eukaryota; kingdom Metazoa; phylum Chordata; class Mammalia; order Lagomorpha; family Leporidae; genus Oryctolagus; species Oryctolagus cuniculus. The sequence continues at coordinate 76,087,703 of NC_091443.1, forward strand.
TTCAGCCAGCTCCGAATGCCTTTAGGGCTGATTCTGAGGCCAGAGTGCTATTTAGGACATCTGCCATTCTATGAGTCTGCTGAGTATCTCACTTCCCATGTTGGATCACTCTCCCCTTTATTTACTCCATCAGTTAGCGTTAGCAGGTACTAGACTTGTCTAAGTGCTCCCTTTGACTCCCAGTCCCTTCACCATGACCAACTGTGAACTGAAATTGATCACCTGGAACAGTGAGATGGCATTGGTACATGCCACCTCGATGGGATTGAATTGGAATCCCCTGGTATGCTTCCAACTCCACCACTTGGGGCAAGTCAGCCTGAGCATGTCCTAAATTATACATCTCTTCCCTCTCCCATTCCCACCACCATGTTCAACAGGGATCACATTTCAGTTAATTTTCAACACTTAAGAATAACTGTGCATCAATTACAGATCTAAACCAGTCATATTAAGTAGAACAGATAAAAAAACTACTAAGAGGGATAATGTATTAAGTTGTTCATTAACAGTCAGGGCTATGCTGATCAAGCCACCATTTCCCATAGTGTCCACCTCACTCCAACAGGTTTCCCTCTTGGTGTTCAGTCAGTCGTCACCGATCAGGGAGAACATATGGTATTTGTCCCTTTGGGACTGGCTTATTTCACTCAGCATGATGTGTTCCAGATTCCTCCATTTTGTTGCAAATGACTGGATTTCGTTGTTTCTTACTGCGGTATAGTATTCTAAAGAGTACATATCCCATAATTTCTTTATCCAGTCTATCGTTGATGGGCATTTAGGTTGGTTCCAGGTCTTAGCTATTGTGAATTGAGCTGCAATAAACATTAGGGTGCAGACCTCTTTTTTATTTGCCAATTTAAATTCCTTTGGGTAAATTCCAAGGAGTGGGATGGCTGGGTCGAATGGTAACTGATTTTTAAAAGCTGTACATGTTTAATTTTACAAGGAGATATTGCTAAGACCTATTTAAGTTCTAATTGCAGTTACTTGCCAAATCCTGTTGCAACATTGTTTTGGTACCCATAGAAAATGTCAGATACAATAACTTGTTTTTAGTGTTTCAATTCCAGAGAATCAAAAATGGGAGGAAATAGGAAAGGGAGAAAGGTTGGATGAATGTGCAAGGTGCTGCAGTTCGGGGAGCTGCTGAAATTCCTAAGATGACTGGAGTCTAGGGAAGCACAAGGCTGCTTACAGGTGTAGGGCTCAGATAAATGCAGAAGTCTTTTATCCTGGACTACTCTTGTCCTATCTAAATTCTGTAGATCAAAGTGGTTCTTAAGTTTTATTTGAAAATCGGTTACACAAAGAGAACGAGAGGCAGAGGTCTTCAATCTGCTAGTTCACTCCCCAGATGACTGCAATGGCCAGAGCTGAAGCCAGGAGCTTCTGTGTCTCCCACATGTATACAGGGGCCCAAGCACTTGGTCCATCTTCCACTGCTTTCCCAGGCCATGGAGAGCTGGATCAGAAGTGGAGCAGCCAGGACTCAAACCAGTGCTTATAAGGGACACCAGCCACCAGCATTGCAGGTGACAGCTTAACCCGATAAGCCACAGTGCCAGCCTCCACAGTGGTTCTTTGAATACAAGTTGCCTTTAAGTCTAGATGGAGGTCAACTACAGGTATTTCTACAGTCAGGGAAAAGATAAGCTGTTGATCCTGGGCTGATGACTGTCCTGAAGCCTTTGTACACACTGCAGGTCTTCCCTGCCTCATCTGTCTTCTCCAGCTGCTACTGTAGTGACAATATCTCTGCCACCTCCCAGCAGTTTTACATGGATATGACCTCTGAGTCTTGTCTAAGTCTCCTTTTATGCATCATGCCTTTTCTTTTGGATAGGCAGAGTTAGGCAGTGAGAGAGACAGAGAAAGGTCTTTACGTTGGTTCACCCCCCAAATGGCTGCTATGGCTGGCGCCGCGCCAGTCCGAAGCCAGGAGCCAGGTGCTTCCTCCTGGTCTCCCATGCGAGTGCAGGGCCCAAGCACTTGGGCCATCCTCCACTGCCTTCCTGGGCCACAGCAGAGAGCTGGACTAGAGGAGCATCCGGGACAGAATCCGGTGCCCCAACCGGGACTAGAACCCGAAGTGCTGGCGCTGCAGGCAGAGGATTAGCCAAGTGAGCCATGGCGTTGGCCGCAACAATTGTTGTATTCCTTTGCTAAGCCCTACGTCTACAAAACTTTTTTCCATTAAAGTTGGCCCTCATCTTTCCTTCAACTGCACTTCTCCTTCAGCAGCTGCCTTTGCCCATTGTCAAAAGGCCATCTGTCTAAGCCAGTGAACCCCATGTTGGTATTTCCAGCCCAGACATTGTCACTAAGCCCTAGGCTTTATGTATCTGACAGGCTAACTGATTGCTCTACTTGGATATCCAACAAAAACTTCAAACTTCAGAACACACAAGTAGACTTCCTAACTTCCCCTTTGAATCCTGTTTTATTCTACCTTCATTCTTTCCATATCCATGAATGGCACCACCATACACTTTCCTCAAGTCAAACTATAATGTTTCTGCCTCACTGCTCATTAACTTAACAGGAAAGCCAAAGCTACCTGCAAATAACTCAAGTCTGTGCCGATTGCTTCGTTTTCATTGCAACTTCCTTTGTATTAAGACATCCTCACCTTTGACCTGGATTACTTTGATAGCCTCTGAGCAATAGTTTTGCTGATTGCCATTCTTAATATCCTACAGTGCTTTCTTCATACAGGCAGTGGGAGGATCTTTTAAACTGTAAATCCATATCATGCCATTTAAAATCTTATGGTAGTTGTCCATCTAAGCCACTCTGAAAGTGATACAGTGCATGATTCTGACTATGACATGCTGGAAAAGGCAAAATATATGGACAGTGGAAAAAATAAGTGGTCTCCAGGGGTTAGTACAGAGAAAGGAGAATGAATGGGAGTGGAGAGGAATTTGGGGGCAGTGAAACTAGTTATGTTGCTACAGTGGTGGATGCTAGTTATGATGCACTTAGCAAAGTCCATCAAATGTGCTACATTAAGGGAGAACCCACATGTAAACTATCAAATAGTTAAATGTGTGTATTGGTTCAGCGGTTGTAATGAATGTACCACCATAATCCAAGATGTTAATAACAGGAAACTACAGAGAAAAGCGGTAAAAGGGAACTCTTTGTAGTTTCTGCCCCATTTTTCTGTAAATCTAAAACTGCCTCTAAGAAAAGTTTCTGGCTTCCTCTCAATTCCATTTTTGGCCTGGTCTTGCTTGGTCACGTCAGTCTTCTGCATCTCCCAAGTACCATGCTTGTGTCTGTCTTGGTCCTGGCGCTTCTTGTGCACTCTATGTTTTCTGTAAATCTAAAACTGCCTCTAAGAAAAGTTTCTGGCTTCCTCTCAATTCCATTTTTGGCCTGGTCTTGCTTGGTCACGTCAGTCTTCTGCATCTCCCAAGTACCATGCTTGTGTCTGTCTTGGTCCTGGCGCTTCTTGTGCACTCTATGTGCTGTGTTCCTTGTTTCCTCGTCTGCAATATGTCATCTCCTTGGTGAGGCCCTCCTTGATGACTATTGAAACTGGAGTAACCATGCAGGCCTGCCCTGCCTCCACTATCACTTGACCCGTTTTTGTTTGCTTAGCACTCGTTACTGTTCATAAGTATCTTGTGTCACCCCTACACAAACTATACAAATTATAGATCCCCAATAGGTATTTGTTGAACTGATGGCATTGGAAAGAAAACATTTTACATAAGACTTTCCCTAGGTAATGATGAAGATGATAGCACTGGTGCATATTAATTTGTATCTTTGTCATATCGCATGACTCTAAACAATACAAATGGAGGAAGAGACTAAATTGCTGTCTTTCATGTGGAATATGTCCCTGGTGTCCAGCTTTGTGTTTGCACTGTAAATAATCAAATTGATGAAGAAATAAATGAAAAATGAGTTAGACATATAAAATAGCTGTCACCCGTGATTTCACTCAAATTTTAATTTTTGTAGTAGATGGTTAAGCTTGGGATTATAAAGCATATTGAAAGTATGTCATTGCAAAAATTGAAAACATAGAAGTTGAAGTATCATGTTCTTGAAATGATACATATAAAATCTGAAACCTGTTCCTTTTTATGAATTTTTAGTTTCAAAATGCAAAGGCAACTGAAACTCTCATGCAATTATAAAGTTTTTGAATGCCACTATTTAATCAAGTAGGGGTTTTTGGCTCCTATCTCTGTACTACTCTGCTTCATCTATCTCTGCAGCTCAAATGCTTAGGACCTCTGCCTGGGTGATTGGTTTCCCCGCTCCTCATCTTGCTACTCTCTGGGGATTCCTTCCCTTAGTCGCACAGTTACTTCTCCAAATCACAGTCTTGTCATGTCTCCCTCCTGACGAGATGGCTTGAACAAATGCCCTTAGCTTCTAGGCTGAAGCTCAAATTTCCCCACCGCCCTGAGCCCCATTTCCAGTTCCCCAGCAGCACAGACTCTAACCTCTGGGCATCACCCCTGGAGTTTCCTCAGCCTAAAATGCCTTTCTTTTGCTCAGTGTCTAGAATTCTCAGTTCAAGCCTCTTTTCTGCCTGGAAGTTCTCCCTGATGGTCACGAATCCCTTGGTCTTAAGGTTCCTGCTTTTGTTCTACATAAAACCTTGAAAGTAGCAACTTATTCTCAACTTGGGGCAGGTTACTTTCTCTCTACCTTGGTTTCCATAGTTATAGGAAGAAAAGTGTTATATTGGATGACAAAGAAGTTTTCTTAAAATACCTGAAAAATAAACATGTAGCACTTCAGTATATAGTAATAAATTTGTTACTCTTATGAGATCAACCTTGTTACTTCCCGATGATTAAACATCGAAGTGTCAAATTTCTGTCTTGGAGATTAGGGTCCTCTCTTGGCTGATGGAGAATTGAAGCAGATTTGGTTTGGAGAGTCACGATTTATGAAAGGACAGAGCTGTTTTCTTAGTTGGTGACCTATCCAAGGCAGAGAAGATAGAGGACGTGAGATGTTGCCATAAAATGGAAGGTGAGCTTTCATCATTGCCATCCTGAACCCAAAAGAGCTTGGATGTAGACTAAGCAGGCTGCTACAGTAAGAGCTGTGGTGAAGGAGCCTCCAGCCCATTACTGCTGGTGGACAAACAGCACTGCCACCTTGGCATAGGGGATAGCAACCCAGACCAGAGGCTCACCTCTGCTATTCACACAACAGCATGGCTACTTCTTCCCAGGCTCTTCAGTAACCCTAGGGAGGGGAATGCGCCACCCAAAACGTGACTGCAAGTGAAACATTGCCACTCAAGGAACAGGGTTCCGAACCAGTGATCTCTTTTAAAACATGGAAAAGCAACTTCAGATAAGCTTTCTATCTCCGTCCTGTGGAACAAGTGTATCTCTCATACAGTTATATATGCACTACTCGGTGTGTGTACACATGTGTCTTTGTTAGTCTCTGTGTGAGACCAAGTAGAGATGAAAAAAAAAAAACAGATATTGAAGTTGCCAACTCCAGTCACATCTAAATTACAGAAAGAGCTAATGTCTTAGGATAAGAATGTTCCTTGTGTCTGACTTAGGTTAAAAATATTCATTGTTTCTTTTGAATTCAAATCTGCCCCAGGGAATATGGAGTTGATGTTAAGAGCCAGCTCGGATGAGCATTTGATGCAGTGGTTAATACACAGCTTGGAGACAACTATATTGGAGTGTCTGCACTTGAGTCCTGGTTCTGCTTTAATTTCCAGTCTCCCACTGATGCTCACCCGATAGGCAGAAGGAGATGGCTTGAATGCTTGGGTCTCTGCCACCCTTGTGGGAATCCCAGATGAGTTCTGGACTTGTGACTTTGGCATGGCCCAGCAGTTGCAATCACTTGGAGTGAAGCAGTGGATGGGAGAACTTCTCATTTTTATCTGCCTTGCAAATACATAAGAAAATTAAAACTACCTGCTGGTGGAAAGAAGCTCTTAAAACAACAGATCTCAGCAGGAAGGACAAAGCTTGGAAAATCCTTCCCTTCTTCAAAAAGGACCTGGCTTCTAGCCTCTAAAACTACTCGAAGGTCTGAAGACCTTGGAGGGATGTGAAGTGTGTATATTGGACTCAGTGAAGCACAGTGGAAACCGCAGGAGCCAGAACCAAGCTTTGTATTTGCTGTGAATTTAAGTTACTAAGCTGGAGATTCAATTTCATCACAAATAAATGGAAACTAGGAATATGTAAGATTGTATAAGTACACATAGGAAGAACCACCTGACATAATCATATTTGACTGTTTTTAAAACCTCCTGGCCATTACTGACACTGTTGGTTTGCATCTTCTAGATCCTGACTCAACCCATATATACCTTTTGATAAAATGTGCAGTGACATCAAAAGTATAGCCAGTCTCTCTGGATAACTATGATACTCAGGTCTGCTTATGTAGACAAGTTCATTACCAAGATGTAGGGCTAGTATAGTAGCCTTAGATACATATAAATGCCTCTCCTCCTGAGCAATCTGGCAGCATTCTGGGTATGGCAGCTACAGTGTGTCCTACTAGAGACTGAATAGTGAAATCCCTGTCACTAAACCCTATTGTGTTTCTGTGACAGGACAAAACTTGAACCAGAGCATCTACTTCTTACTAACTTGGGTTGTTAGTTGTTTCATTAATCTACCTCATCCTTGCAAAAGATGGAGAGTATTCCCTTGGCCATCATGCTACCTAAAAGTATTAAAAAGCCCATGGATCTAGTTAGTTCAGCCCTAGTAAGTCAATCATTGAATGCTTTCAAGTGGATATTTGCAAAAGCTAGAGCTCTCCGGCTGGAGTCTCTGCTTGGGCCTCTTGTTGATCATAATCCCTCTAGGCTTATGTCAGATACTGCTTCAAAGGGCCAATCATCTTGGATGGTTCCACAGTAAAGACTTAAAGTTCATCTACAAGGCCAGACTGAAAGAGCTCTTTTCCAGTTGACTTGATTTTTATCAGCCACAATAACAGCCAGTCAATGAGCTATTGTCGCTCCCCGTCTTCGTGGGGGAACGACACAGGACCCTGCGCTGTTCTTTCTGTCTGCTCGGCCCTCCCCGGGTTTGCTGCTGGTTCTTCCCGGGTTGGCTACTATCCCTTCCACCTCCGTGGAAGGGCAGTTCCCCCTGGCCGCATTCCCCACTTCCGCAGGGGAGCGGCACACCGCCGGCCGGCTTTCTCGGGGGCTGCACGGGTGTTCCTTCAGCTAGATGTTCCCCATAGATGTTCCTGGTGCATGCCGTCTCTCTCCTCCTTTATAGTCCTCCTCCGCCAATCCCAACTCGGCTGCCCACACGCCGAGTACGCTGCTCTCCAATCAGGAGCAAGTCCTACAGTTAATTGGTTGAACTGGAGGCAGCTGTGCGGAAGCTGTTTACTTCTCTCCCAGCGCCATATTGTGGGAGAGCAGATGCATAGAATAAGTCTTAATTCGAGTAACTTAGTCCAGTCCGGATTGCTCCCCACAGATCCCCCTTTCTTTTTATTTTTTAGCGTTGATACGCGCCTGTCTTTGGTGTCCCGCGGCACACACTCTGCTCTACTTGCTAGAGTTGCCACAGGCTCTTACAAGTCCTATCAGGCAAACCGAATCCGGGTCCTCTCTTCGCCATGTTGTGAGGAGGTTTTTAGGCGCTGATGCGTGCCTGTGTTCGGTGCCCTGCAGCGCATGCTCTGCTCTGCCTGCAGGGGACTTACAAGACCTATCAGGCAAACCGAATCCAAGCCTTCTCATTGCCTTTTTGGGGGGAGGCCTTACTGATGTTAATTCGTGCCTGTCTTCGGTGACCTGCGGCGCATAAGCTGCTAGCCGCCCGCAGGTGCTCATCGCCTCACTTGATTAGGCAGACCGAATCCAAGCTCTCACATTGCAGTGTTGTAGGGAGGCCTTTTTATTTCTCTATTTCTCTATCTCCGGGCATTCCTACTTCTCCCATTTTACTTCTATCTTCCAGCATTCCTATTTCTCTCATCTTACTTCTAAGCTTCTGTTTCTCTTATCCCCGCAGCTTCCCGGCGCCTCGCCCTGCCGGCAGCTTCACGGCTCCGCGCAGCTTCCCGGCGCCTCGCCCCGCCCCGAGGCTGCTTCTCGGCGCCTCGCCGGCTCTGAGCCGCTTCAGCCTCTCTCATCTGCGCGGCTCGGCTTTGCGCGGCTTGGCTTCGCGCGCTCCGCGGTCTCCACGCCCTTCGCGTCTGCACCACGGCCTACGCCAGCCCCGTTCCCTATCTATTCACGCCCCGTGCTCTCTCTGCACGCGGCAGCTTCCGCGAGTAACAGCGTAGCTTGCGTCTCCACCACTAGCATTCAATCCAAGTTCCCCGGGCTAGCCTGGCGAATTCAACCCAGCGTACGTCTCCGCCCCACGGTTTGGCTTCCCGTCCTTTGCTCCCCGGGCTAATCAGACGGATCCCAATCTGGCTTACGTCTCAGCTTCTGGTTTCAACTTTTCGCCCCCTATTCCCGGGTTAACTTGAGAATCCCAAAGTGGCTTTCGTGTCCGCCTTGGCCTGCCCCCCACGGCTTCAATTTCCCTAACATTTTTCTCTACCCGGTATGTTTCCCCAAGCTTTCCTCCAACGATACTCCTCCCTCATTTCTCCTGGCCTCTCCCCACAGTCCGCATCCGAGTCTGTTTGTTCTAGCTTTCCCTTTCGCTTTCGACCTTAGAGATTTCTCCCAGCTTCCCCCCGTAGTCCGTATCCGAGTCTATGCCTAGGCTTTCAATAGCTTCTTCCGGCACCCTTTTCGTCCGGCTTTTCCCTAGGCTGTTTGCTAGTCTCTCTCTCCGGTATTTTCCCTTGGCTGTTTGCTAGTCTCTCTCTCCGATATTTTCCCAGTTCTTCCCGTTTCTTCTCTCCTAAGTTTCCTATCCGTCCTAAGTTTCCTATCCGAGCTAGGTTTCCTATCCGAGTCACGGCACCATTATGTCGCTCCCCGTCTTCGTGGGGGAACGACACAGGACCCTGCGCTGTTCTTTCTGTCTGCTCGGCCCTCCCCGGGTTTGCTGCTGGTTCTTCCCGGGTTGGCTACTATCCCTTCCACCTCCGTGGAAGGGCAGTTCCCCCTGGCCGCATTCCCCACTTCCGCAGGGGAGCAGCACACCGCCGGCCGGCTTTCTCGGGGGCTGCACGGGTGTTCCTTCAGCTAGATGTTCCCCATAGATGTTCCTGGTGCATGCCGTCTCTCTCCTCCTTTATAGTCCTCCTCCGCCAATCCCAACTCGGCTGCCCACACGCCGAGTACGCTGCTCTCCAATCAGGAGCAAGTCCTACAGTTAATTGGTTGAACTGGAGGCAGCTGTGCGGAAGCTGTTTACTTCTCTCCCAGCACCATATTGTGGGAGAGCAGATGCATAGAATAAGTCTTAATTCGAGTAACTTAGTCCAGTCCGGATTGCTCCCCACAGCTATCTATGGGCACATGCATGGTTGATCCAATTCAGTTGTTAAGGTGCCTGAAATCACATCAATCCTATTGATTGCTTTCCATTTATGGCAATCATCCATTATGATACCCCCCAAAAACTCTCATATGGGAAATTATCAATAGTCACTATCATGGTATATATAACCTGGATGGGTCCCAAGGACCTTTCCATTTCTTAACTCCAAAAAATGAGACCTCCTTGGGCTGGCACTGTTGTATAGCTGGTAAAGCCAATGCCTGCTATGGTAGCATCCAATGAGTGCCCTTGCCAGTCCCAGGTGCTCCACTTCTGATCGAGCTCTGCTATGGCCTGGGAAAGCAGTAGGAGATGGCCCAAGTCCTTGGGCCCTTGCACTCATATGGGAGACCTGGAAGAGGATTGTGGCTCCTGGCTTTGAACCGGCCAGCTTTAGCCATTGGTAGCTACTTGAGGGGATGAACCAGCAGGTGGGAGGCTCTTTCCCTCTTATCTGCCTCTGCCTCTCTAATTCTGCCTTCCAAATAAGCCTTTAAAAAACTGGACCTCCTGAATGGATTCATAATCATGAAATGGATTACGTGTGTTAAGGGGAAGAGAAAGCACAGGACCCAACACGTGTAGGACAGACCTTTACACAGTGAGCATATGTAAGGTTCCTCCTTTGCTTAAAGCCAAAGGGAATGTCTTCATGTTATTTAAAGACTTCATTTTAGTTTGAGAGGAACTTATTTGCTGGTTTACTCTCCAAACCCTCGAATGGCTAGGATTGGGCCAAGTTGAAACCAGGAGCCTGGAACTGAATGAGTTTCCCATGTGGGTGACAAGGACCCAACTATTTAACCAGTGTGTCTGGTGCTTCCCAGGGTGTGTGTTAGCAGATTGGTAGCAAACTAGGTCACAAACCAGGCATTTTTATATGAGATGGGGACATCTCAAGTGGTTTAACTGCTGGACCTTAATTGTTCCACTCAATCACAAAACTATTAAATTCTCATAAATGGCATGAACTTATTGTCACTTCATTCCTTAGATACCCAATTGTTCTGCCAAATCCAGGCAAGTTGGCACTGGAATATGGGTTACTCTACAGTTTCAACAACCACATATGAAAAGATGAATACATTGATGCAAAACGATTTGTCTCGTAACCCCAACTTTATTTCAAGTAGTGATTTTGGAATTGGTCTGGATAACCACCCATATAAAGACATAAAAAGGGGCTGGCACTGTGGCACAGTAAGTTAATCCTCCGCCTGTGGCGGCACCAGCATCCCATATGGATGCCAGTTCTAGTCCCAGCTGCTCCTCTTCCAATCCAGCTCTCTGCTATGGGCTGGGAAAGCAGTAGAAAATGGCCCGAGTCCTTGGGCCCCTGCACCCACATGGTAGACCAGGAAGAAGCACCTGGCTCCTGGCTTCGGATTGGCACAGCTATGACCATTGCAGCCATTGGAGAGTGAACCAACGGAAGGAAGACCTCTGTTTCTCCGTCTCACTGTATCTAACGCTACCTCTCAATCTTCAAAAACAGACATGTCTTTTCAAATACATGTGTATATTTTGCTTGTATTTGCTTATGTTCATTTGCTTCTGGTTTGAATAGAAATAACAAGTTTGTTCCACTATCCATTCAGAGGGGGTTGGTGGGAAGCTTTGTGGTCAGAAGTCCTGAAAGCATTCCCTTTCATCTTTGGAAATGAGTAGCAATTAACTGAAATTTTAAAGTTTTAAAACAAATTATGTTAATACTTGTAGAAAAGATACCCAAAAAGCCATTTTTGTATGGAAAACTTATTTCAGTGCTAGAGAAGTTCAATCGGATTATACATGGTGGGGAAAGACAGAAGTAGCCAAAAGGAGCCAAAACTATTTGAAATTAGTCTTCAACATTGGAGAACATGCCACTGCTACACCCAGGTTCTATGTACAGCTTTCCCTATCCGTGGTGGGCTCTGTGCATTTCTCTTGAGGGTTTTGGTTTCTAGTTAATTTGCAACGGTAGGAGCTGTGCTTTCTGCTCCTGCTAAAGTCAACATCCCAAGGCCTATTTCTGCCTTTTTTCTGCTACTACCCACTTGGCTACTCACTGCCTCTGATCCAGCATTTACTTCCTCTGGAACAAAGTTTTCCCATTTGGAAAATGAGTATTAGAGCCTTACTCAGTGGTTCACACTATTAATTCTGAAGGCACAGCCTGAATGGATACCATCCTATCAGTGTTTCATTGGGCTTTGTTGGATCTGGGTACACCAGAGGACTGTAGCAATTTTTCATTCACCCTGGGTGGTCGTACCTTGTTGGCTGTGGAGAAGGTAAGGTACCAGTTGGAAAGGCCACTTGTGTCCCATTCACTAAACCTGTCACTGTACAAATGATAAGTGACCTTCCTCTGGGTTTATTTTGAATGCTTTCCAACTTGGACACATGTTTTAAGTGAAGAATACTCAACCACATTCTGACGAGTGACTTCACTTCCTACATTCCACATAACTGTTCAGAAGTCAGTGTTTTGTGAGTCTACCCTAGGGAAATGCAGTTTGTTAGTAATGAGAACTAATGAATTTCAGTTACATGGATCTCGCATAGTACTGCCAAAAATCTGGATACAAAAGATTAAGTGTGCCATGATATAGTTGACGTTAAGTTGAAAACTAGCAAAACTTATAAAGGGAAAACAAATGAGATGATTACATTTGTTGAAATAGGCTGTGACTGGGAGGCACCCAAGTAGTGTTGGGGGTTCTGGTAGAATTGTTAGGCGATTGGGAGCTGCGTGGCTGTGTTAACCTTGTAAAAATTGATCACACTGCACACTGAGCATTTGAAGACTTCCACCTTGGGATGTGGTTACCTAAAAGTGCACAAATAAAGGATAGGCAGGCTAGATGCTCCCACAGGGAAGGGCAGCACAGGACATGGTATTCACTGAGTGCTTATCATGGGCCAAGATCTGGTCAAAGGCATCAGGGTACATCTCCTTTAATTCTGAATGCTATTAGAATACAATTATCTATAGTATCCTGATAAAACTGTAGTACAGAGAAATTGACTTGGCCAATGTCCACGTGCAGGTAGTGAGCAATAAAGTCCACAAAATGCTGACTTTGGAGTGCAGAGCACATGCTGTGAACACTTGAAACACAGGAAGCCATGTACACTGGGCCAGAATGTACAGAGGTGGGCTCTGTTAGAGCCTCTGTCTCCTCCATGCCTGTTAATTTTCACATCCTCCTTGTATCTCAATTTGCTGTTGATTCATGGATCTCTCTACTTTTGTCCCTATATCCCTCTCAAGAAAAACTCCCTTTAAAAAACAAACCTCCCTGGCTATCCCAAACGAGAGATCTGTGTACAAATAGAAATTCAGTCTGAAATATGATCATAGTGTCTTTTTCCTCCCTTCTCCCAGGTGGAATTCTGTCTTTGGAAGGGTTTTCTGAATCTGTTCTAAGGAAATAATGCTGTAGAGATTGTTCGAAACAATTCTCTCAATTTTTAAATCATGGTTGCTGCAGGCTCCCACCCATCCAGGGGTTAGTTTTCCTAAACCGGCCCTGATAGGCTGCAGTTCTATTCATTTGAATGGAAGTTTACCTGGATAATGCCTTTTGAGGAATGCATCCCCACATTTGAGGCAGATCCCAGCAGAACAACCTGCCATTTGTGATGCCTCCTTCAGGTTAAACATTTTAGATTAATCAATAAGTAAATGGCAAATAAATGGCATGGGCCCCATGTCTAATATAAATGAGATCAACTGAAGAAGCAGAAAAGGGCACTTTTGGCATTGTCCAAGATGCCTTAAGAAGCACTGCCTTCAGCTCTATCCACCTGGGGTGAAATCTGCAGGGGAAAAATGAACAATGATGCACGCCCTCCAGATGCTTTAGAACATCTGGGTGTCGGGTGTGCTTTACCTGAACACCAACTCCAAGTTCAGGTGCCAGAGGTGCTCATGCACTGGATCTCTCACCCAGAAGAATGGTCGTGACTCTCGGGACATTCTCCTTCCTCCCAGGTGAACCTACCCCGCCATCCCCAGAACACGATGGGATGAAAATACACAGCCCAGACCCAAGTGTTACTGGCTGAGAACTAGCCAAACACGGTCCCAAGTATGCTTTTCCTAAGGAAAGCCATTCACTTCTCCAGGCTCTTCCTGCTAATTTACTGCAGTTACACTTTTCAGATACGTAATATCTCATTTTTGAGGAAAAATGTTGCGGCCAAAAGAGCTGACCTTGGTGTGTTTTCAGACTCTGACTGTGTACCTGACAAATGAGGCACTGAGGCCCTTCCATATTCTGTTTGGGGGTCTATTGGCTGAGGAATCCTTGGTCATCCCACCTGCCTGGCGTCTAGGATCATGATGAATTGTCTCCAACTCCAGCCTCAGATTGTTTTTTAACATTTAATTTAGTTTCTTCCTGTGCTTGGATGAACATGGCCATGTTATGGATTTCTGCTCTAATGTACACCAGCAGGCTGGAAGAACAAGCCTCAGCAAGCTGTGGAAATTAGAGAGACCGGATCAATAGGCAAGGTCATGACCCCCCAGCTCCGATTCCATACACTGTCCTGAAATTCGCTCCCCTGAAAATCCTGCTGCTGCTTCTAATGTGAATCCATGAGTATTCCCAGAGAGGAATTGATGTAAACAAGACTTTGCCAAGCCTTCATCTCAGAGGGACACCCATAACCACAACCACTAAATGTCTGAGTAACGGCATGGGCATATACAAATCCAGGCAATTGCTTTATGTACAGTTTATTAAGTCCATTGTCCAAAAGACCCTTTCGGAGGGAGGACAAATAGATGAGAACAAAGAGACAGACGACCTGCCAATTCTGGAGCACAGCTCTTAGAAATGACCCTGTATCGTGCTCGTGCCTCAAACAAAGGATAGTCTTGTGTGTGCCTATGCCTTGAAATTTTTATGAGACAGAATTGTAACAATCAACCTGATTTAAACTGAGAAACATCTCTGGGCTCAATGAGACAGGTTTGAAATATTTTAAGATTGCAGGTGCTTTTTAGCTCTTGTCAATGGAAAGGACCCACATTTCCAAACACAAAGCAATGTTCTTAACAAATCAGTTTTCCATCTAGAGATGTAGAAGTTGATGTTGTTCAGAGTTATAATTTTCCTGGGTAGAAATAACTAATGCATCAAAACTTCAAACCAGCAAAAGCAAACCTGCTACTGGTAATTTATCATACTCACTAATCACTGGATCCAAAATGGCCTGACATCCACATGATCAATTCATAGAAAAAAAAACACTTAGGGATCTATCACTTAGGGAGAAGATGAAGGGAGTACAAAAATGGGAGAAAATGAGGTGAGGTTTGGGCTAGGAAAAGGGGGAGAAAGCCCTAAGATGCCCATTTCATCTGGAATGTGGGTGCCACTTTCACTGTATAAATCTGAAACCACATAGCCGAGAGAAGCAGGATTTCTTTTGTTTGGAGAGTAAATTCTGTTTGTTAAGGCACATCCTTATCTAAACCCTTTATTTGGAAACAGTAGGAGTACATTCCAGAACCTGGTATTTGTTTGGTAACCTCATAATCGGATAGATGATATTGGAGTGTGTGACCTTCTGTTTCACTTTTGACATCACTAGCCAACCTTCCTTTTACTTCATATTCATTTTATTTGAAAGGGAAGAGACCTTCCATCTGCTGGCTTACTTCCAAATGCTCTTCACAACCAAGACTGGTCTATGCTTGAGCCAGGAGCCAGGAGCCAGGAACTCAATCCAGGCCTCCCACACGGGGAGCAGAAACTCAAGTACTTGGGCCAACATCTGCTGCCTCCCAGGGTGTGCATTGCAGGAAGCTGGAACTGGAAGTCAAGCTGGGACTTGAACCCAAGCACTCAAATATGGGATGTGGGCTTCCTAAGCATTGCACCAAACACTGACCCCGTCTTACATTATATATGGGAGTTCAAATGAAGCAAAGTCACATGTTAAATACCAAGAAAATTAGTTTGTGGAGAATACTGCTATTAGCTTGGAAACTTAGGTTGTTTTTTTTGTTTGTTTGTTTTTTGTTTTTTGACAAAGAATATGATTAACAAAAACAAGTTACAATGTCTTTGTCAACAAAAAGACTAATTGCAAATAGGAAAAGTCAATATTTTTGCCTTTTGAATACTTCATTTTGACAGGAAAATATACACAACACCCCCTATTTTCTTTCCGTCACTGCAGGAATGGTATTTGCCCTTATCCCATGGACATAGCCTTCGTGAAAGAGCTATGAATGAATAGGGTATAGGCAAGGACTGGTGAGACTGGCTTAGCATGCACAGAAATGCAAGTTAGAAGCAGTTTTTTCCTACTTAATGGAAGTTTTCAGTTTGGAAATAAATGCCACCATAGTTCGCAACGGAAAGTCATAAAGTATCTGGATAAGTGTAACAATCATGCATTGACTTATTTTTAGTATGTTTGTTTGCGAGGTAGAGTTAAAGTGAGACTGAGGTCTTCGATCCACTGGTTCACTCCTCAAATGGCCCCAGTAGCCAGAACTGGGCCAATCCGAACCCAGGAGCCAGGAGCTTCTCCCTGGGTGTATGCACGTGGGTGCAGAGACCCAAGCACTTCAGCCAAATTCCACTGCTTTCCCAGGCCATAGCAGAGAGCTGGGTCAGGATAAGCGCGGCCAGTACTTGAACCAGCATCCATATGGGCTGCCAGTGCTACAGGCAGAGGCTTAGCCCACTATGTCACAGCACTGGCCCCACAATCATGCATTTAAGTCATAAATTACAAAAATGAATTCACTTAAAATCATAAAGGCTAGAGTACTTACTAACCTAAGTTCAAGAGTTTTCTTGGATGAACAGAACCTGAGCAAGCTTCTGACACCTGGATGTTTTGCCCATGGTCTACCAGCTGGAATCCATGGCCACCTGGGACTCTTTCTCTCAAATAGAGGGCTTTCCGTTCGTATAAGGCTACATCTCCACTGCAGGGTTCTCCCCTGAGACAGGCTTCTAAGGAGTTACACAGGATTCTAAATCTCAGAACCATATCAAAATAAAGGATTGGGCTCTAATGAGGGCCTTCTGCCACTACACTGATCTATTCCTAACGTATGAATCTATTTTGCCAGACAGAAATTCATTTATGTGACTTAATGCTGCATGAAAACTTACCTCCCAAATTAGTGGCTCAAAATCCTAATACCATGTATTCAGGAATCTACAACTTGGACATAATTGAGATTGACAGCTCATCTCTGTATAGCATAAGCTGGGGCATCTCTAACCACCTAGAGGGTCTCCACTCACAGGTCTGATAAATCATACAAGATGTTGGTTGATGCTCCAGTTCCTCGGCATAGTTTTGGCCTTTCCATATGTTTTTTTCCACTTGGAAATCTGGGTTTTCTCAAAGCATGACAGAGTTGCTCTTAAGTGGGAGGAGCATATTCACAATGAAACTCGGGTGGTATCCTTTCTGCCTTACTCCATTGGTTAAAGCCATCACAAGACCATTTCCAGATCAAAGAGGAGAGAAGAGAGATCCCTACTCAGTGGGAGGAACACTGATCCACACTGCAAGATGAAAAGATAAAACTGTGGATACTGCATTTAGGAAAATACAATCTGCTACAGTCTACCTTCTCATCACAGCAGTTAAGATACTTCCCATATGCTAAGTCTTTTCCCTTTCTCCCAGCCTCCAGATCTTATCCCACTGAGGCATTAGGTTGAAGTCTAGAATCTCACCTACATCAAGTATAGATGAGAAGACTTCTGTAGTCAATTCCCTTGGTTTCAGCAAATGCAGCCTGAGTCGTCTTGATACAAAGCCTGTGAACTGAAGGAACAAGGCTCCATATGGATAACTCGTCTGTTCCATGGGGCACCAGAAGGTGGCTTCCAGGTTGGGAGCTTGAACTATCCACAGTGCAGTTCACTCACATGTTTGACAGCGCGTGCTGCATCTTGACAAGAGGCCTCAGGCACTCTGCAGGTGAACCTCTTCATGTGGCCCCTATTGGTAAGGTAGGGCTTTGTCACACACATTATGGCTAAGTTCCCTTGAACAGTTGAAAGCATGACCCAGCTGGAAGTGGGTGAAATAGAAGTCACATGACTTCTCCATTTGCTGGAGAAATCTGAAGCTCTATTCGCATTGAAGCAGAGGAGCCATAGCCTCAAACTAAGAGCAGGGGGGCTTGAAGAATTTTACTGTGGCTATTTAGGAAAGCAGAATCTGCTGGAATGGACTCCCTGGCCAAACAGGGAGCCCCTTCTCACTGGGGTCATTCACACTGAGGGTGAAGGGTCAATAGTCCCCACAGTGCTGTAGGAAAGGTTGCTATTACAGGTAGACATTCTGACAGTGATCTTCTAAGGTCCCTTTGTCAGATCCTCAGATCTCATGAAGCTGAGACCTGAGCCAAGGCAATATATGAAAACATCAGGGAGCTGGATTCTATGCCCCTGTGGCATATAGGAAAAGGAGCCAGTGAGATCTTTGGATAAAAGTTGTAAGCAAGCAGCCCTAAGACAGCCTGTGCCCAGTTGCTAAAATCCTCACTGTTAAGAGCCAAAGGGGCATGATCTGAGCCA
Source organism: Oryctolagus cuniculus (assembly GCF_964237555.1). Classification (NCBI taxonomy): domain Eukaryota; kingdom Metazoa; phylum Chordata; class Mammalia; order Lagomorpha; family Leporidae; genus Oryctolagus; species Oryctolagus cuniculus. Next base: position 76,105,704 of record NC_091443.1, read on the forward strand.
GAGTTCTGAAGTACGAAAATCGGGCCGGTGAGGAAGGTGGCGCCTTCTGTAGAAGTTTGTATTGACCTTGAAACCAAGGTGAAGAGGATGGTTTCTTCTGTCCCACGATGTAGACAAGTACAGAAAGCTTGACAACTTTGGAGTAACAGGAAGTAAATGTGTGCGTGAAAAGGTTTTTCAAGCTGAAAACTGGTGTGTCCATGTAATTTATTCTGTAAGACCTCCATTCATATAGCAGAGACTTCTGTAAATAGTTTAGCCCAGTCTTGCTCTCTATCCCACACATGTATTGCTTGCTTTGGTCAAATCATCTTTACATGAAGTGGCTTATCTGTAAATCTTCTGCAAGACCCTTTCCTAACATTGATAGTCAATTTTGGCTCCTCACGAGTGGCAGGGGTTGTGTTCTTGGACACAGCTCTAGAGTGTACTGTTGTGGGTCTGTTTATTGCTGTGTCTTCTCTGTTTGAAACCAGGTACTTTGCCTGTTGCCCTTCGTTGGGCTGGCGTCCATCGGTACCTTGCTCTAGGGCAGAATTGCACTGGCAGATGCATAATTCAGTGGTTTGTGCTTTGCATCTATTAACCATGGTGCCAAATGCAGGAATGACAAAACGGCAAGACTTCTGCTTAGATCGTGTTTTTCCTGAGTGAAACTTAACATTCAAACCAATTTATACCTCCTTTGCATAGTAGATAAGTATCATAATAGTCTTTTGATAGATGACTCAACAGAAGTATGCACATTACAGGGTCAATGTCACTGCAAATTACTACAAAAAGTATAATCAAGGATCCCAACTTGCCATATCTAACACTTACAACTGTATTATGCATAGTACATAGTAGGTATTTAAAAATATCCATGGAACTTTATTATCAATAGGCAATTAAATAAAATGCAACTTAAAGGCTTAAAAAAAAAAACCAAGGCTGAATAGAGACCCATTCAACTGGTTTGAGAATCTCTAGCAGAACAATAACTGTTTTTACTGAACAAATGATGGCAGCCGGGTAGTCTGTTAAATATCTCATTTTACTGGTTCTTAGGCTAGTTTTAGAAGTAAAAACCAAGCCATGGTTGTGCATCTTATTTCTTATAACTTTCATTTAAATATCTTAAATATGTGTAATTCTGTCTACTCTGAAACAGTGTATTGATAAATCTTGATTGCTATTTTAAATAGGTGCCAAAAGATTAGGAATTAAATCTTATTGTAATATTATCTGAAGTAACTATGAATCATGTTCCTGTTCATTAAAGTATTACGTTCTAGACCCTGTGCTAAATACTTAACTGACTTGATCCTTCAATTTTCACATAAGTTCTTGCAGGGGATGTTATTGGTGTCATTTAATAAACTCGGGCTCAGAATTTAAATTTGTGACAAGATTATAAAGCTAAAAATAGCAAGCTGAGTTGGTGAAACCTTACAAAAGTGTTCAACCACAATGCTGTATTTCTCGCACCAAATGCCACGTAGAAAACGAAGATGGTGAGAGTGGGTGGCAAAAGTCACAGGTGTGGATTATTTTTTGACATCTTAAATATCTGATGTTAGGATGCAATTGTGAGACTGAAACCCGCACTCGTGTAAATCTGTTTGCCTTCCTTTGCAGCTACAGACCAGTTGATGTTCAAGCAAGGCTGAGTGTGCTCTCGAGTGGATTTATATTTTATAAGGTGGAATAGACCATTTTCATGCCCTGTTCACTCAGTCTTGTTCTCTATCTGTATCCTGGTAACACTGAAGTATTTATCCATTCAAGGATAGCATCCAACTTGGACAGGCCAGCCTGTTGAAGCCACACTTTCCAGTTGCCTGGTCGTCATTACTAATGTATCAAAATTCGTGCTGAGAACGGTGCATTTTTCCACCTCGTGAGGCACAATATTCTTACTCAACATTCTGTCTGGGAATTTATCTTCCCTGTTAATGTGCTCCTTCTCTGCCTTCTAGGTCTCATGGTCCTTTGCTGCAGGGTTCACGCTGGCCACTCTCACAATACCAAAGCAGTGATAAGGGGACGTTGGACTCGGAACATTTGCTCCAGAGCTCCTTCATCCTGAACTTCTATAATAAGCCAGAATTTGAGCAAACATTAATTGAATCTAGGAACTTAACTCTAGCTGAGTCTGTCATATCCTAATACTCATAGGTATCTCGATGCAAGTGGCTAACAGGGCACAGCAAGAACAGACTTCAGAGTTCTGCCATGATGATACTCTGCCCCACTGAACATCCTGTCAGGTGAGGATCATGCCCATTTCTCAAGCAAAAGGTTAAAGATTGTGTTGGGGACAGCACCGCAGCTCACTAGGCTAATCCTCCACCTGTGGCGCCAGCACCCCAGGTTCTAGTCCCAGTTGGGGTGCCAGATTCTGTCCCGGTTGCTCCTCTTCCAGTCCAGCTCTCTGCTGTGGCCCAGGAAGGCAGTGGAGGATGGCCCAAGTGCTTGGGCCCTGTACCCACATGGGAGACCAGGAGGGAGCACCTGGCTCCTGGCTTCAGATCAGCGCAGTGCGCCAGCCGCAGTGGCCACTTGAGGGGTGAACCAACGGAAAAAGGAAGACCTGTATCTCACTGTCCACTCTGCCTGTCAAAAAAATCGTGTTGGAACAAGGCATTGCTGCTGGTTTGTACAACTAACCAATGGGGAAAATATTCTTCCACTGTTTGTCTCTGAACCTAAAACCATGATCTAGGTCTACATGTTTCCATTTTCTAACCTCTAACCTATGTCCTCTCTTCAAGGCAAGTCCTCCTAACTAATGAAAAAATAGCTTGTAATTTTCCCTTAGTCATCTTTATCTAAATCAAAAGGTCCCATGGCTCCAACCACTTCATTTGTGATCCTATCATAGGAATAATTGTTCAGAGTGTGAACCATGGGGGCCAGCATTGTGGTACAGAGGGTAAAGCCAGTACTTGGGGCACTGGCTTCCCAGATTGGAGTCCTGGTTCGAGGCTACTCCACTTCCAAGCCAGCTCCCTGCTTGATGGGTCTAGGAAGACAGCAGATGCTAGTCCAAGTTCTTGGGCTTCTGCCACCCAGAAAGACTGATAAGGGCTTAGCCAGGTCAAAGCAGGAGCTCCCTATTGATAAGGGCTATTTAGGGAATGAACCCATAGATGAAAAATCTTGTTCCCTCTCCATGTCTTGTCATTTTTGCCTTTTAAAAAAAATAACTTTGGTCCAGTGCCGTGGCATAGAATGTTAGCCCCTGCCTGCAGTGTCAGTATCTCGTATGGGCATTGGTTCAAGTCCTAGATGTTCCACTTCCTATCCAGCTCCCTGCTAATGCACCTGGGAAAGCATCAGAAGGTGGTCCAAGTGCATGCACCCTTGTACCTGCATAGGAGAACCAGAAAAATCTCTGGGCTCCTTGCTTTGGCCAAGCCTAGTCCCATCTGTTGTGGACATCTTGAGTGAACCAGTGGTCAGTTGGTCTTCCTGTCTCTCCAGTAATGAGCAAATCCTTTAAGTGTGGACTATAAGTTTGTCACAATAACACCACAATCTTCAGTGAAACTGAAGTTTTCCCTGAGGTTGCACTGCCTGTGGTCTTAAACTATTTGCATAGTAATTTTCTTCAAGATTATTAATGACCACCTCCTAAATCCAAGGTATATCATTTTTGACCTTTAGTCTGTCAGATCTTTGCAGCTCATTACACTGGTGCCCATTCACTTGAATTCTCTGAAATACCCCCCCACACACATACACACGGTACCCCCATGTTTTCCACTTGTTTCTCTTTTTTTCCTCTTACGGTCCTTGATCATAAGTTACACGGAAAGATATGCTGGTACTTTGCTCTTGGGTTTAATAGTATCAAAATGTGGATAAATCTCAAACCTGTCAGTTGCTCAATCTGCTATCCTTCATTCTGCACATAACAATCCTTTTCCTCAAAATATTGATGTCTTAACCTGAGGAGGAATGAAGAAAGCATTCTAATCTGCTGGTTCACTCTCAATGCTGACATTGGCCAGGGCTATGTCATGTGAAACTGGGAGCCAGGAACTTGGTCCAGGCCTGCCAAGTGGATGGTAGAAACCAAGTACTTGAACCATCATCACTGCCTCCTAGCATCTTCATTAGCATGAAGCTGTAATTAGGAGTTGGAGCCAGGTGTCAAGCCCAGGCACACTGATACAGGGTGTGAGCATCTTTACTGGAGTCAGAAGTGTTAAGCCAATGCCTGCCCAATCCCGATTTTTTAAGATGCAAAATGTAGGTGGACTTACATAGTAGCAGGCAAAATAAGAAAGGAATGGACTTGTAAGAACTTTCCAAGGAATAAATAGAGGATTTACTGGATGAGATGTAAGAAATGATTCAAAGTTGGTCTGTTAATAGACCAAGCCATTCTTCAGTGTCCATGCAACAGACTCCAGGTAACTTTGGACTTGACTCTTCATTCATGCCATACTCTTCCCCAAATGAGCAAAGGTCTTCATTTGGCTCCTCATTTTTATCCTTCTCCCCAGCCCACCATAGCTATAGTCTCAACACATGTTCACTGAAAGAATGCAGGACATCCTTCCTAAAGTTGACTGTGACCTCCAAGTAGCTACCAACAGTTTTGAATTCTCTTAACTAGAATCTGACAACTTTTGTAGGCTATTTCTGACTTGTGGTGGGAATCTAAAATCCACATGACACTTCTTGATCTGTCCTGCATCAGAACTGTTGGAATCCTCAAAAGAGGTGCTTCTGAGTAGTTAATCCTTGTTGAAGCCTTTGCCTCTCCTGCAATTTTCAGCTTAACCCATTTCCATACCCGGGTACTGTGTGGTAGACAAAATAATAGTCTCCATTCCTCTGGCGATAAATCCACACTTTATGTTACATGACATGGCAAGTGGACTTTGTAGATAGGAGTAAACTGAAGATCTTGAAATGGGAAAATGTTCCGGACTAAATGGGTGGACCCAGTGTAAATATAGGTATCTAAGACTCCCTGGTCTCCCTGTTTTACTTGTAAAGAGATGTGACAATAAGAGCAGAGGTTGTAGTAATGCCATTGCTGGAAGGGATCATGAGCCAAGGAATAAAGGTGGCCTCTAGAACCTGCAAAAGGCAAGAAGCAGAGTCTTTACTAGAACTTCCAGAATATATGCAGTCCTGCTAACATGTTGATTTCAGCCAGGTAACTTCCCTTGTGGACCCGTAGAACTCCAATGTAATCAGTGTGTTCCAAGCTTCTAAATTTATGGCTGTTTTTTATAACAGCTGTAAGAACCTAATCATCCCCTACACTTAATATTGCTAATAACTCTGCATTCAGTCACTGACGCAGACTCATCTCAACTCCAAGAACTCAACCCCAGGTTTTGCACTTCTCTGAGGCTTTATTAACTGGAACACAAATGGCTGTGTTCTCAGATGCTCCACCAAACATATCCCTCAGTTGTTGACTTTAACTATAAAATCTCCTTCATTGGGGTTACCAAAACTTCTGAAAGTCCATCAAGAAATGTCTTCACTTTTTTTTTTTTTTTTTTTTTTTTTTTTACCAGCATGCCATATAACTCCCTCAATGTATGGATTTCAAAGCATTGCACTTCTTCCCTAGAGCAAAAATTCCTTACGGACCACTCACTGTATCTGCCATATCACTCTTTATCACTCTCCATCTCATAACTCCTTCCCCTCCCCCCTTATTTTAAACCTCAATCACTTAACTAGATCGCAGTGCCAAGTCATTTGAGGAGACTGGAGAATTCATATGAATATTTTAGTCCTCATTTTTTCATACTCTAGTAAACTTGACCTCCACTCTACTTCAACCATTAATTCTCAAGGGTAGACTGGGCCTTCTAACCATTGAGTTCCTCTACTTCCAGAAGTTTACCTCTAAATATCCTGTAACCGGATTAAAATAAACGCACCAATTACCAGTATGTATTACCTAGGCCCACCATATGCCACCCCACAGGAGACACCTTCTCTTGCATTCAGGATGCCTAGCTCACTAAATATCAGCACTACCCAGACCTCTGCCCCAGGCAGAGCCTGAGCATTGTCCCTCTCGTGTCTTCCTCCCAGTTCCCAAATCCACTCACGATGTCTTGTTTATCCTGTAACCATCTATTTTGCCCATTCCTTTCCAGCTCCAATACTGTTTTCTCTAGGTTGCTGGTGATCTCATTGTTTGATCTCCAACTTATCCCCTAGGGCCACCAAACCCAGTCCTTTCTAGATTCAGGTTGATTACTCAAATACATTATACTCAGATTATTTTTCTGCTTAAAACCCTTCAAGGCCGGCGCTGCGGCTCAGTAGGCTAATCCTCTGCCTTACGGCGCTGGCACACCGGGTTCTAGTCCCAGTCGGAGCGCCGGATTCTGTCCCAGTTGCCCCTCTTCCAGGCCAGCTCTCTGCTGTGGCCCGGGAAGGCAGTGGAGGATGGCCCAAGTCCTTGGGCCCTGCACCCCATGGGAGACCAGGATAAGTACCTGGCTCCTGCCATCAGATCAGCGCAGTGTGCCGGCCACAGTGCGTCGGCTGCGGCGGCCATTGGAGGGTGAACCAACGGCAAAGGAAGACCTTTCTCTCTGTCTCTCACTGTCCACTCTGCCTGTCAAAAACAAAACAAACCTTCAAGAGTTCTCTATTGGCTTTGTAATAAAATGCATGCTGTCCTTTCAGTGACCACCTGGTGCATGCCAGGGTACTGTCACATGAAATACCTACCGTCTGTTCTCCCCCACCATGCCAAATAACAGCACCCTGAGGTTGTCCTAAACTGATCTTGGTTTTCCAAATGAATTTTTTTGTTCATGTTGGTCATCTCCAAGTTCTTCTACATATTTTCCTATTGAGCAATAACTGTTACCCCTTTACTTTCTGATGCTAGATATACTTCAGATCTTAGCTAACCTCTTTTTGAAAACTTGCTTTCTCAACTTGCCAACCCATCTCATCACTTAGGCTACTATTTTTACCTGTATTTATTCTTTCTAACACTTGATATACTCCATGAAAATATCCTTGGTTATGTTTCTCCAACTAGTTCATATACTCCCAAAGGAGGGATTGATGTCCATTGAACTAAAGCACCAGAGCATGACATAATCGGTAATGTTTTTGCTGAAGCAACCAATTATTTAAATAAACTTCTATTCCTAAATATAGTCTCCCCTTTATACTAATTTGGGGCTTCATATATCTTCTAATTAGAGCTAAACTTCATCTATCCTAAAGGTATTCATGCATGTTCACCAGGTAGCTCATTGGGTCTGCTCACATTAATGACCTGTATTAAACTCAGTGGCTTGTGGACAAGACATCCTAATCCATCAGTCATGTCTTAAACTGCATGCTGTTCTGGTGTAAGCCAAGATTCCACAGATACCTGTGAGATTCCTAAAATAACCCCAACACACTGTTGCCAACAACCCTAGCTACCATTCAAATAGAGAAACCGAGAACAACTCAGGTTGTTCCTTGGTCAGATTAAAGCCTCAATCTGCCTGCTGACTGGAAACCACTTCTAGAAATGTTTAGCTTTCTAGACAACATGAATTCAAAGTTGTCTTTTCCAACTGCAAAGAGAATGGAGACTACCAGGACCAGTCCAAAGGATGCCTTGATTACATGAGTGGGACAGTTGTCAATCCCTGCATACATAATGAGAAGACTCGAAACACTTCCATGTAAGAAAATACCATTGATTTTGTTTTGTTTTTGCAAACACATGGCAGATACTCACGTGATAGGTGTTGTCATGTTGGTTAATAAACAATAGAAAAGCTATCAATACATCAGTGCATTAACATGAATTGTCTTCATTGTTAATCACAGGAGTAATTCACATGTTTTGGGAAATTGCATAACATGTATTTAAGACATGAACATATGAAATTAGTCATTGTGGGGTCTTGTAGGTTTGAGAAGTGTTGAGTTAAAAAACCAGTAAAACCCATTCTATCTCTTAACATCCTCTGATTCCATTAGTTTAGGTAATTTCCATTCACTTGGTAGTTAAGTTTCTCCCTTGGTTGTCAAAAACCTTAATTCAGCATTTAAGTTTCATATAATGAAAACCTAATTGCTGCTTAAAAATATCCTTGGTCAAATAACTTGGAAAGACATACTGCCTTAGAAATGCTTCCTGAAAGAATTTCATCCATATTGAAGGCTCTAAATAGTGCAGTTGAAATCGGTTATTTAAGATTGCTCTATGCAGAAAATTTTAGACAATGCTGACTTTTTCCCCCATGGAACACCTACAAGATAATTCCTGAAGTTCACGACAAATGGAATAAAAATCAGCATTTCCCTGTAAACTTAGATCTTTTAGATTAATCTATCATGGCCACTGATGGGAGAAAACCTCACCCACCAGCCAAGTGGTAACTAGGTTTAGTAAGCCAAGGGAACAGGATGTCCAGAGCACTATCTCCTGCTATTGCAGGAGTATGTAGTATGTATATGTATGTATGTATGTAGTCTTTCTCAAGGTACTCTGAACAATTTTGATCTGGAGATAGGGCCACCCATGCAAATCACATACTCAGTGAAGCAAGATCAGGACATTGTAAAATCCTGAACTCATTTGTCCTCCCAAATTATGGAGTGGTTGCAAATCTGTATTAAAGACATCATCACACACAGCACTTTCTCCGATGCTGACTCTTAAATGTGTAATTACACGACGAGGCTGATTCTACCCCCAGGAAATAGCAGTTGCTCTAAGGATGGGTGCTTTCAGTGTGATGTGGCGAGCTTCCTGAACGTGCCCCTGCATCTTTCTTGGTAACCCAGCATGCGCTAATCTAGTCTGTTGGCCAGAATAAATGTGAAGGGTCTCAGTCGCATGCCTGCTTCAGCCTAGACGTGCTCAGTATCCAAGGCAGACTGGAGAGGAGTTGTAGAAATTCTTCTGGGTGTAGCTGTGAGGTCAACAAATTGGAAAAAGCCGCAACTCACCCTTGGGGAGGATTAAATACACTGACATCCTCTAAATTGATTTACCTAGATCAGACCACATGTTAATGAGGTAGGCAAGTTACTCTAATTCATTGTTACTATTATAATTGCAGGGCCCTTTTCGTATTCAAGAGGCGGGACCATGGATTCAAATGAGCATCACTTAAGGCTTGTCTGTCACCCTGCTTGGCCCAGTGTCCTCAGTCATTTATGACTACTGTCAGGAAAACCACACCAAAAGAAACTGGACATTGAAAAGAGCACAGCTCCCAACAAGTGAAATGAGTTTTCTTCCTCTGTTACCTGCACCTCTGAATAGATGTGCACAAAAGCTCTCAGCTGGCCAAGTGTAAGCACTTAGGTATCTTCTGGGTGCAGACATTTCTAAGTGCTCTAAGAACTGCTATTCTTTGAAGGGTCTCCTTGAAAATGTCTCACTTCTCCAGCTTCTTGAGTAACACTGAAGCATGTAGCACAGGTATAAGATCTACAGATAAGATTTGTGCAAATTGTGTAGAGATTTCTTGATAGACGTACATCTGTTACCTGTATCAGATGGTAAAGTTCAACACTTGCTGAAAGTGACTTATTGATGTGCTTTTAGAACTCCCTCATATACATGAAGTATATATATGGAATAATCCTCTAATAAGCTTTTTCTACAGGTAAAGGGAAACCCAAGTTAAGGACTAGATAGTCCATACTTAGGCTTTGTGGGACGTATGGTCGGTTGGAACTCCTCAACTTTGCCTTTATATGAAAGCAGCCACAAACAGGATGTAAATGAATGCATGTAGCTATTCTCTAATCCATTCGTAGTTATGGAGAATTCTGAAATGTGAGTTTCATGTAAATGTTAAGAGTAAAAACCATTCTTGGGAGAGCCATACTGAAACAGGTGGTGGATAGGACTTGGCTCAGAGCCCTGAGTTTTCTGATCCCTGCTTCAACCTGTAGCTTTGAAAACATTTTTGTATCTCACTTTTGATTTATTTATCGACAAGAACTTATTCCACTTGATTAGAGAAGAGCTGTGGAACCATGAAAAAAGCCTACAGAACAATTACTGCAGTGTGTAAATGGTAATGCTTTCAGATTTTCTTTGTAGAATGAGAATATCCAAGAAAAAATACATAGCCTATTAAAGCATATTATAAAACCTACTTCAAGAAAAATTGTTTTTCTTTAATTGCTTTTTGAGTTAAATTTTTCCCGGGAGAAAGTATTCCCAGACATGTAATGGATTTTCTAACAGATGGATATTACTTCTAACAAATGGATAGCGTTTGCTCATATTTTTCTGATCATGGAAGTCATATTTGCTTATTCAATAAATGGAAAACGCATGAATTCCTGGATTTCTAGCTCAGGAAAGATGAACACTTAAAACCAAGGGATCACTTTATCTCACTTGATAGCCATTATGTTAAATTTTTATGGGTGAATTAAATGTTGGTTATTTAGCTGGAAAGCTTACAGTTTAACTTTGTGTAAATTCAGACTGAAGCAAAGGTCTCTAAATATTTGTTGGTAAATATTGCTCCATCAGCTGCTTAGAAATCGGTTTCCATCAGATTGGGTAAAGGCTGCTAACCAAACACGGTGGCAATTAGGACTGTGGTCAGAAAACAGCTTCTGTTTTTGTTCTTGCTGTGCCTAGGCAAAGTCAGTTGGTCCTGGCTCAGTCCTCCTACCCTTCATTGATAGAAAATGTCTTCAGCTTGCAAAGTGACATCTGTGAGTTGCTTAATACCTCTTGTGACAGACTCGGCGTGAATGGAGGGCCTGCACAGGTGCTCGTTCTTTTGAGAGGACCCAATCTGTGTGACTGGCTTCTGCTTCTCTTGCTCCTTGGCAGGTAGCTCAAAGCAGCACCCCTGTGGCTTCTCTTTAATGGGAATATGAACACTTAGAGGAAAACCCTGGACTTGCAGGCATTTCTTAAAGCAAATTCAGCTCTTTAAAGAAAAATCACAACAATTCTTGGCTCTCAAGCCCCCAACCCACACCCCCAAATCAGACAGACCAGATGTTTGTGAAAACTGCAGTTTCTGCAATCAAAAGTACAACATTTACCATAGCTTTTATCAAAGATTTCAATTCCCCTCATCTTAAGGAAAATGACCCTTTTATTTTGTTGTGGACATAAAATTATGGCCCTGGGAAAATTGGAAGCATTTCTGTTGAGGGAAATCAATTTTCTCACTGCCATATATGATCAACATGTCACAGCCATCACCCAGATAATAATAGTGAAGTACAAGTAAAATGGCTGGTAATACCGGCTTTAAAGGTGGACCAAGATAGAAGCAAGATAAAACCCCTCCCCCTTCAGAAGCACCTCTGCAGAAAGGAGAAAGAAAAAGGAAAACCTCTAAGGGTGATTTCTGTTTAATTTTCTTCCTTCCCACCTCGCTTTCTTCCCTTGTCCGTGCTTTCTGGAGTGCAACTATTTTATTTTGTGTACTAATCGGCTGAAGCGTTAATGAAAGTGTAGAGATATGTGTTCTTCCTGGAAAAGAGTAAGCACTTTATGTGTAAACCACTCTGGCTCCTTTTCAATCATCCTGTTAATGGGTGGCTAATTGTCAAAAGATGTGACCGGAGTGAGATGACCCAAGAGTGTGTTTAGGTGGGAGGCAACGGGGAAAGTACAGAAGCGGCTTCTTAATTTGGATCCTGCAAACAAAAGGAAACATCAAATCTGACCTCGCTGCTGGAGTGTTAATGGCTTTCTCCCCATCTCCCCCTGCCACTTAGCATCTTTTGTGCCCCACCCTGGGAAGCTTCCCGGCAGAAGTGTGCATTAGCAGAACTCTACAGTTACAAAATGCTGCTTGCTACAGACAAGGGAGGAAAAAAAACCTTCGGAGTGATTAAATGTTCTCTGGACAAACACATCCATCGCCATAAAAGTGCCCTTTCTATTTCAGGCAGGCCTCTCCGTGCTGTCTGTGCTGTGGCCACCAGCACAAAGGAGTGTTGTCCCTAGCATGTCATGGAAGTGCACGAGAGATCTAAAGGCGATAGGAAAGTTGGCCCCTTAGATGAATGTGGGAAACTAAAACTGTTCATCTAGGCCAAGGTCACAGCCAAGGAAATGGCAGAGGATTTTGATGAAACTTGAGTTCCTTCAAACAATTGAAGTGTTTTTGCAAAAGAGACCTCGTTCTGGAGTGAAAATGAGAAGGCAAGTTGGGACTGAAAGATTAATGAAAGCAAGATAAATCTCAAAGTTCTGACAAATGCGTGACACAAAGATGTCCATGGAAGTATTTAGATTTGGGAATAACATAGATATCTAGCAAGAGGATTTGAAAGGCTAAACTATGGTATCACTGGGTAACACTTGATGAAACTGTCAAGTAATGGATTTGAAAAAATAGAAATAACACTACAGAAACACACAACCCCACAGTACATTTGTAACTATCATAAAGTTATGGGGCCGGCGTTGTGGCGCACCAGGTTAAGCAGCTGTCTGCCATGCAGTCATCCCATATGGGCTTCAATTCAAGTCCTAGCTCCCTTCTAACACATTTGGGAAAGCAGGTGAAGATGCCCCAAGTCCATGAGCTCCTGTACCTATATGGGAGACCCAGATAAAATTCAAGAATCTTGGTTTTGGCCTGACCCAGCCCTGGCCATTGCAGCAACTTGGAGTCAAACAGCAAATGAGATGCAGTTCTGTCTGTCCCTCTCTGCAGCTCAGCCTGTTTAAAAAAAAAAAAAGTTGTAACTGGGAAACTGCAAGTTGAGGATACTATCCCAAAAAAGAAACAAGGTTATGCTTGTTGGGAAAACATCAGCCATGATACCATTTTCCTAAATATTCCAATGGTAGTGCTTGAATATTCATTTAGAAACAGCCAATAAGGCAGCAATAAACCTAGAAATCCATCTTGCTTGATAATATCATTCAAGCCAGCGCCATGGTTCAATAGGCTAATCCTCTGCCTGCAGCGCCAGCACCCCGGGTTCTAGTCCCGGTTGGGGTGCCGGATTCTGTCCCGGTTGCCCCTCTTCCAGGCCAGCTCTCTGCTGTGGCCAGGGAGTGCAGTGGAGGATGGCCCAAGTGCTTGGGCCCTGCACCCACATGGGAGACCAGGAGAAGCACCTGGCTCCTAGCTTCGGATCAGCATGATGCGCCGGCCGCAGCGTGGCAGCCATTGGAGGGTGAACCAATGGCAAAAGGAAAACCTTTCTCCCTGTCTCTCTCACTGTCCACTCTGCTTGTCAAAAAAATCAGAATTCCCCCACCCCCAGGATTTTTAAGGATTTGTTAATATCAATTTTCCCATTGAGGTGGTAAATTAGGATTAGAAGAACCTGGTGCTCATAAGGCCAGAGAAGGCCAATCCATTCTGCCCTGACAACAATGCCCCAGTGCCTTCACCCACTTGCCTTCAAAACAGTAATGTGCATCTGTGCCGAGATCCTGCTGAAGAAATGGCATAGAATTTAGAGCACCTGATGCTCAGTGATGCCTAAGTAGATAACATCTAGACTCAAAAAGGAAAAAAGCCTTTTCCCCATTTTATTACCTCCCAGCAGCCTGCTACTCTTTGTATATATGAATGTAGGTGTGCATAGTCATCAGCGAGTTGATTTTTCAGCCAATCTTAAGACTAAGTCATCAGAGGTATTCATATCCCAACTCAACTCCCATTCATATTTTCCAAAACGAGAAATTCGATCAGGTTGAGGTTAAATCCTCCATCAGGAAAGCTTTGCATCCGTGGAGAAAAGCCTCGTTGGCTCTTGCCCCACTTAGCACCATGGCTGGCACGGCTCTCCAGGCAGTGGCAGGGACCGTGTGTTGGAAATTATCAAACTCACTGGCTTATTGGAGTGGAAGGGTTGGGAGAGAGGTGTTCAAAGAACACTTCCTGTCAGTTAGCAAAAGCACATCAATAAAAATAAATCAATGCCTGCTTGTTTTCTAGGAATCTGCTTCATATTCAACAAAGGACCCCATTATGTTGCATTTCTGATAGACTAGCCTAGAAAAGATGTGCTGTGAGCTAGAGTATCTTGAGGAAATATGCTATTCTGAGATGTTGCTTCTTCGATTATGGATCGAAATGCAAAGCATAGATGGACTTGGGCATAGGATAAAAATAAGGGATAATGCATAACAGACTTGCAATAAAAGTGAATAAATGAGAAATATTAATAACTGTATGTTAACTTATCAGTTTAAGGAAGAAAGACTTTTGACAGACACAAAGGTCTTCCGTTGGTTCACTTCCCAAATGGCAGCTACAGCTGGAGCTACGCCGATCCGAAGCCAGAAGCCAGGTGCTTCCTCCTGGTCTCCCATGTGGGTACAGGGACTCAAGCACTTGGGCCATCCTCCACCGCCTTCCCAGGCCACAGCAGAGAGCTGGAGAAGAGGAGCAACTGGGACTAGAACCCGGTGCCCATATGGGATGCCGGCGCCACAGGCGGAGGATTAACTAAGTGAGCCACGGTGCCAGTCCCAAGCATTTCTTTATTAATACCATAAAGATTTTTCTGTGGATTTAAATGGATTGGAGAACCTGAGTTTGATTCTTATTCACTGACTTCTGTGTGGCTGTAAGTTTTCCTTTATTAGAATCCGAGCTTTTATTAAAAAACCTTGACTAGATGAGGATCTTGTGCATGATAAACATACAACCATTCTTTCATGCCATTCTTAGAATACACAGTGCTAATCAACTGTGGAACTAATCTGCCCATAGAACTCTTTCCCAACCTTCAACAGAACAGAATTGAAATGTTTCCTATTAGATACATGGAGAACTGACTCCACTGACACTCGTGAGGTTCCAGATCAACTTGACATCCAAGCAGTTCTTGTAATGTACCGAAGACTGTTTGCCTTAGTAGCCAATAGGGTCAGATAGCAAGTGTCTGTATCTAGCATGAGTGAGGTAGCAGTTTCCACACACAGCTATTAGATACACCACAGTAACAGGATATGCATGACTAATTCTCCAATAAATTTATTAAATCGCAATTGTAACAATTGGTACAAACTCTTTGGTTTTTCTCAAAGTACATGATGAAAGAGGGATCATAGGGATCTCACCTATAGGTGTAGCCAGTAGGGTCTCCAGAACCCAAAAGAACAGCTGCATTATAGATTGTGGCTGTGAAACATAGAACTAAGCTCTTCACTCAAAACCTGAAGTGACTCTGCTATCCGTCTCCACACTCAAGATTTTATGCTTCTATGGCTTGTTATTGGGTTGGTCATTGTATTCTTCAGTCTCATTATTTACCCTCAAAATTGTAATATTTAGAGAGGCTTGGCAAATGCAGAATGCTGTGTGCTGGTTCTAGAGAACCTCAGTGATGTTGTCTCAAGTTTTGCTAAATTGCTTACTGACTCTGGCCTTACCTTGTACTGTCAACCACAATTAGCCATTTATTTCTGTTGTGCTTAGCTACTTTAGCTCTGCAAAGCCTCTTAATATGTAACTTCGTGTTCTCAGAATACAGAAAGGCTAATGTTTTTCCCACTCTATAGAATGAAAAAGCCTAAGTCTCCTAAAAGCTAAAGTTAAGGGGCATCAGTGTCAATAGAACTTGATATTGGGTCTTCCGAATCTGTACTGTAGAGGACATTGTACCTCAATGAGACAGTAATCCTTTTATGTACATTATGACAATGCATTCATTCTCTACCAAAAACCACATTTCAAGTAAACTTCTCAGTTGTGACAATTTCTTTTTTTTAACTTTTATTTAATGAATATAAATTTCCAAAGTACGACTTATGGATTACAATGGCTTCCCTCCCATACCGTCCCTCCCACCCACAACCCTCCCCTTTCCCACTCCCTCTCCCCTTCCATTCACATCAAGATTCAAGTTGTGACAATTTCATTGGTTCCAAGAGTGCTCTCGTGACCATGTATCACTCATTTTGCAAGTGTTTGTGTTCTGTTTGTTTCCTTAATAGAGTGGCTACTCCTTGAGGTAAGGTACACAATGAAAAAATTCTTTTTCTCGGGATCCTGAACTTGTCAGTGGACTTCATAAAGAATAGGAAGGCTTGCACTGTATCCCAGTATTATGGATGAGGAAGCTGAGTGGCAAGAATAATGATGGCAGCTGTACTTATTGGGGTCCTCAGAGTTGCCAGGACTGTGCTAAAAAGTCAATGTACAATATCTCCATGGATTTCATAACAAGCCAATGAGGTGGTTACTGTTGTTCATGTGTCAAGGATGGGAAAACTGAAGCTTTGGGGAATACAGCAAACTAACGTTAGGGCCAAATCCAAACTCGGGCTTGGAATGACAAGTATAGAGCTTCAGAGTCTGAGGAGTCCAGCTGTAATCCGGCCTCGATGGTCTTCCTCCAAATCTAGTTTTTAATGCATTGTAGTGCGTTTCACATTTCTTTAAAGTGTTCAATAAGTATTCACTTAAATGAACTAAGAACAACTGTAGTCCATGCTTGCTTTACTGATGTAAATATCCTCTGAATTAAAGCCCAAGAATGAATAGTGCCACCTCTAGACCCAGAACTTAGTAATAGGATGGCTACAGTGTATTTGGAGCATGCAGATCTAAAAATGGCTTAGTGAAGCATGACTTACCCTGTAGGCTGTAAGCAGAGTAAAGCTTGTGATAATGAAGATCCCCATGGGTATAAAGGAAGTGGGTGTTGGGAGCAGCGTAACATGGGGATGTCAAATAAGCAGCTTGGCTCCTCTGCCCCAGCCTCTATCCTGTAGGGTTCCGAGTGGCTCAGAACTGCAGGCCTACTCATTGGCCAGGATTGGCTGTAGAAGAGAAGGCTAATATAAAGTCTGAAGTGTGTGGGTTGTGGAGTAAAGGGGACTGTGGTTCCCAACACTGGTGGTGGCACTTACTAGTTGAGTGGCATTGGGCAATCTACTTAGTCTTCAGTTAGGTCACCTCATCAACATCCAGGAAAAAGATTTCAGTACCTTCCCTTGTTTTTTTCATGAGAATAACAGATTTGTTTTAAATACATAATGCCATAAATTCACATGACTTAATCTGCCAGATAATTATATCTGAGTTGTGAACTTGGTTGTCATTTACTTGATCAGTCAATTGCTTAACTTGTTCAGTGTACGTCTGCCTGCCTATTAAGTAGGAATAACCTGATCTCCATGTTATGAAGTTAAGAAAAATGAACATGACAAAGCACATTGCCATAATTTACTTGGTAAATATTCATTGTAGTCAGTCTTGCAGGACAGGTTTCTAAGGAACGTTTGTGTCCTTTCTACTAGGAGACATTGGGTCATGACACTGCACTTGGAGCTAGTCCTACTTAGCACAGCCATTGTTGATTTTAACTCTGCTGAAGTTACTCAGGTCTTGTCCTTGGCTACTTCCTGGCCCTTGTGCAATGTCTACTTATTTGAGGATGGATCCCTACAGATCACGTCACCTGGCCATGGCAGAAGTGGTTATGCTTTAACTCTCCTTAGTACTCAGTGCTATGAACTCAAAATAGAGATATAAGGAAAGGGGGTGGAAGGATGGGGTCAGAGTTGGAATAAGAAACCTTGGATGATCTGATTTCTTGTATCTGATTCAATGACTGTCTACTATATACAAGGCTACTAGGGCATAAACATGACAAGACCCCTGCCCGAGGGAGTACAGACTCTGATGATACAACGAGGCAAAATATTCTCATTTAGTTGGACAGTTAAAGCTAAGATTGCTTCAAGAAATGTGAGTGTACACATACCAACTTTGAGGGAAATACAAATATATTTACTCCCAAGATCCCTTTGAACTTGAAAGAAATAAAAATCCTTTTTAAAGAATAGTATGAAAACCTACCAAGGACATAAGCAGTTTTTATGAATGTAGTATATTAGGTAGATGTAATCTCGACCCAAATTTTTCATGTGTTCACATCTATGTATATCATGACTATAGAGTTCAACAACCTTTCACAAAGTAGACATATTTACAATACCAGTACAGATTGAGAAACAAGAGTACAAACATGCTCACCTCACCCCATCACACTCTGTTGAGTCATTTCCTTCCAAAGCAACCAGTACCTCATTGTGTGAAATATTTGAATCTTTAATTTTATGAAGAATCCTAGAGTATAGGGAGTACACTTAAAAAAACTTATCCATGAAAACCTGTACCGTTGGATGCTTTGTGCATTACATGAAGCCAGCAGAAGCTGTTCCCCTATGAAGCACAGGCTTGGAGTAAAGTATTCTCAAGTGTGTATAAAAACCACCACTGTCTCTGCACAGGATGATGCCGTTGTACCTGGATGTCCTGATGTTAAGGTTCTACTTCAGAACGAGAACTCATTTATGAGAATATGCTGGACTTGATGGAGGGCCAGGTACTTGCTTCCCAGCAACACAGCTTAAGTAAATGCCCAACTCAGACAGTCAACATTACCGTCTGAAAAATCTTTCATTCTGACATAGTATCACACATTTGTCACGAGGGAACTGCATACTCGCATATGTCCATAAATATTTGGTCTTGGTAGACTTAGGTTGACCTGCTTGAGAAACTGCAGGAAAAAAAGCTTATCTCTGTCCTTGGAAAATGTACAATTAAACGAAGGGAAAGTTTGAATGTGGTCTCGGAGACTTTGTTCCCCTGAAAACAGAATCCTTTTGCTCTGGTCAATCAATAACTCCACATGGTGAATGTGAATCTGAGGCTCAGAAAGAGGTTATCGGCCATAACATTTCTTAACACTTTCATAATGTTATCAGGAATTAAAAGGTAACATTTAGCAAATATTTACAAGTTGCGTGGGACACAGCACAGTGTAAACAGAAGAATCTGATAATATCCAAGCAGCGATTTAAAACAGATGCAAAAAAAAATCTCAAAAATGTTTGCTTTTCAATGATGCATTCTCTATCATGTAAAAATTTAACTATTGAGGCGCTCTAAGGACACATGGAATGCATCACACAAGGAGGAATGTATCTCAGGTCAAAGGTCAACACTGGCAGAGATAAAAGATTGCATTAGGCAGGTTGTGCCAACCAGGAAGGACACAAGTTATCTAAAGGAACTTAGCAAAAATATTACCCTGGAGAATGAGATGAGTAATATTTGTCTGACAATTTATTACATATAAAAGGTGTGTCCTAAGACACAAAGTTCATCTTTGAACAGCCCCACTCTACTTTTTGTTAGTTGTGGCATTTCTCCAGGTTCTAAGAGTCAGACATACTCGGCTTTCTCCTTGTTACCTACTCTGTAGGGGGCTTGTTCAATTAAGAGCCACTGCAGCTGTGGCTCTGTGGTGGTTCCTTCATTCTGTTAACTGGAGATGATCAAGAACAGGAATGGTGAGGGGGAAGGAGGAGGAAATCTTAAGACAGGAAACGGGCAGCGTGGTCAGTAAAGCCTCAACCTGAAATGCCAGCACCCAGCATGGGCACCGGTTCATGTCCCAGCTGCTCCGTTTCTGATCTAGCTCCCTGCCATGGCCTGATGAAAGCAGAAGATGGCCCAAGTGCTTGGACCCCTGTACCCACATGGGAGACCCAGAAGAAGCCTCTGGCTTCAGCCTAGCCTAGCGCTGGCCACTTGAGGCCATCGGGGGAGTGAACCAGCTGATAAAAGATCTCTAACTCTGACTTTCAAAGTAAATAGGTAAATACTCGAAAAAGAAAGCAACAATCTTGAAATAAGGACATGAACTAAAAAGGGGAGTACCTTAACACCCAGATCTCCACACTCCCCTTCCACACTGTTCAGTCCTAACTTGCACCCTCTGTGCTTCTGTCACCTTTGCCTTCTGCATCAAGTGTGAGGGCCAGAGTGGGGTAGCACTGGGCAAGGTTTGCTTGGACAATAAGGTGTGGCAAAGGAGGTCTGAAGGGACAAGCAGTACTTCGCAGAAAAGGTGTATGTTTAAAATCGGTCTTCTTCCTAGAGTCTGTGTTCTCAGAATTGAGTTTGCATTGCTCATGTCTTAGCCCTTAAATCTGAAACCTGTACTTAATTCCATGATAGTGGATGGCAGCTAGAAACTTAACGTTTGCAAGGGTAATTGGAAATAAGGCCCAGATGGCCTTCTAGAAACAGATGAAAATATCTATTCTTCAAACAGAATAAGGGAAGAGACTTGACCAAGCATGACAAGGGATTGAAGGGATAAAGAGAATCGGAACTTGAAATTTACTAAGATACTAAGTTTTTGTAGACAGGTAAGTATACTGTATTTTTAAATCTTGGCACTCTTCATAATGCAAGTTTTGAAGTGTAATTGTTCTTACTTACAATGCTTTTTCATTAATTTTAAGTTTCTTTCAAAAATGCATCAGTTGTCATACGGTTAAATTGAAGCTTTAATGGATATTCACCTTGTGTAAATATAGGTGAGAAAATGGAGCGTCTTGTAACTAATTGACTTCCTGCCCCAGGCACCCTAACGTCTTGCTGCAACTCTGGATCTGTCCCTCCAGGATACAACTGCCAAAATGATCAACACAGGGTCCCAAACTAACAATCTATTCTGCCCAAAGGACATTGTGCCCTCGGTCTCCTGGCCAGATGAATTGGCACAATTACAGCCTTCTCTCTTGCTTTCACCCCTTAGGATATCCTAAGTGTCAGGACTTCACATGTTGTGATGATTCAGAGTAAAAAAAATCTGCAAAGAAAGGAGACAGTGCTACAAGCATCTTAGATTCTTAGGTCCAAACTGATGGAGCGAAACACGAATCCTCCCTTGGTTTGTTGCCTTCAAATTTCGCTGCCCCTCAGGCACATCCACAGATCAAGTGCAGGGCTAAATCCTTTCCTGACTCCTGACGCAAATATATTGGCGTTAACCAACAATGACCCCAAATTGGCCAATTCCAAGACTTCTTTTCTACCTGTCTCTCCACCCTCCAATCAAGTTAGGGACTTAATGACCACGGTGCAAATGCCAGTTTAATCTGCTGAGCTCCAGTTCTCTCCCCGAAGGGGTCTGATTCAGAGGAAAATGCACATTCATTTCTGCTTCAGGAAATCAAATTGTTCAACACAGTTGCTTAATGATTTTTTATTTCCTTTGCCTCTTTTGCCTTGAAACTCTGTCCTTTCAGTACTTGGCTGCTCACAAAGCTAGTTGTTCAGTGTTTTTATCCGTGCCCCTCCCCCCTTTTTTGAGTCAGACTTGCTGAGCTCTGTGAACAGACTCTTTGATCAGGAAACCCCATGGCTCACCTGGGGCATGTGCTGGAACAGGTGTGGATCTGCTGCCAAAGCTTTTCTCCATGTAAATGAGCTCAAGACTGGGCTCTGAGTGAAAAGCTTTGAAGATCAAAGAGGAAGGTGGCTGTTTCCTCGCACGGAGGCTCAGCATCCTGTCTCCCGGAGGAACGGTGCCCATGTGTTAGCTTCTAGCTTGTACACTGTAGGCACTCAACTGGTGCCTTCTACAAGGGAATGACCAGTAGCACTTAACTGCCACTTGTAAAAATGCTGTTACCTGGTGTGAGGCAGGGAGGATAGGGGACACTGTTCCTAATGAGAATTTCCAAATGAAAGGGGAACATGCTTCAGAACCCCTCAGTTCTTTAAGACTAATATTGTGTCAACAAAATATTGCAGAAAAACAATTATGGGGGAATGGCATTGTGGTGCAAGGGGTTAAGCCAGTCATGTGACACCGGCATAGCTTATCAAAGTGCTGGTTAATCCTGGCTCCTTGGCTTCCAATCCACCAATCCAGCTTCCCACTAATCTGGGAGGGCAGTAGATGATAGCCCCTGTCACCCATGTGGGAGACCACAATGGAGCTTATGGCTTCAGCCTGGTCCAGATCTGGTCATTGTGGCCATTTGGGAGAATGAACCAGCACATGGAAGATAGCTTTTTCTATCTCTGTATTTGTCCCATTCTATCACTGTGCCATTTGGATAAATCTTTTTAAAAAGCCATGGAAACCTGTTGATTGAACTTCCATACTAGGCCCCAACACCAACACAAAGTGGATTGGATTCCCTCGTGCTAAGGTTCTGCCTCAACAAACTGAAATTGCATCTGTTTATCTCAGCTGAGCTATCAAGGAATGATAGCCAAGTCCCAAAAGAGTCCAGTGCTTAAAAAAAAAAAATACATAGACTCATAGCACATAGTGAAAAGAGGCCCAGTCCACCTAAGCCAACATGACAAGGAAGTCCCCTCTGCTTTGACTCACTCTGGCTAAGTAACCTAAAGTTAGGCACTCCTCCTCTTTGCTTCATGGGGTTTTCTTGTTCCTATTCAAACTGTCTTAACACTTAAACATTTAAGTGGAGCTTCTGTTTCATACGCTGCATGCTGCCTCATTTATGAATTGCTGATAAGTCAACTAGATCCTTAACTTTCATTGGTTGAAGTGTCCTTCGAGACAGAAGCAAACCCTAACAGCTCACTGACCTTTTCATCTTGGATAATTACCGGGGTGAGGGGGGCACAGTTTTCCATTAAACTTTAAATATTAATGAAGATCAATTAGTTTGAGGAATCGCCTTCATTTTCCACTGACTCATGAGTTGATATCAAGTACAAAGTATACACTAGGTGTGGTGATTGGCACTGCGAATACAATAGTGAGCAGAACCAAGCACCTCCACCTCCACAGGTATGTGATGAAAAAGACATTAACCAATTGACTGCACAAACAGAACTACTAAGCCCTTCGAGGAGAGAAGCATGGCACTATGTAGATAGCAGGGTTGTTTGGCTAATCAATGATATTAACGAAGTTAAGTAATAGACGAACATTCATGCATTAGGAACACAGTAGACAAGAAACTGGCAGGCAGGCATGGTGCACTTGGAACTGGAGCCGTGAATGGATTGGATAGTTGATGGCAACTTAAAGCAGAAATGGACATTTAGGAAAAGGATCATGAAACTCTCACTAAGGGCCATGTGAAGGCTTGGGCTTTATCCAAAAATCAATTGAAAAGTCATTAAGAATTTTACACAGGATGACATGATATGGTATGGTAGGATATAATATGATGTGATGTAAAATATGGCTTGGTCAGGTTGGATTTCCCAGGCTGCAACATATTGCTTCTTTAGTGGCAAGACTTGGAAGCTCAGGCAAGCTATCACAAGAATGGAGGCGGCCAGAAGCAGAGGCCATCTCACTCAGGAGTCGTGCACACTAAAGAAGCCTGATACCTGTGTGGCACGTCAAATGCTGGATTTTGTCTCGTGCACCATGCGTTTCTAATTGGCAGGGTCGATCTACTTGCCCTCTCCTCCTAATATCCACTTCTCTGCATTGCTCAACAGAAGATTTGGTTCTGTTACTTATAAGGAAAAGACACTTTAGTCAAACTACACTAGGATCTTTGCAGAAGGGCTAGTGATAGTCTCCTGGCTCTCCTCCGGGAATTACCTACTATGACTACAATCTGAAGTAATCAGATTACGAGATCAACATAGCTTGTTACAACTGCAGCATTGGTAATTGTTCACGATGTATACTTTCTGGAAGCGGACAGTATTCACACACACACACACACACACATATATATATATAGGTTAAGATCAGATGCTTTCACTAGGTGGCTACTGAAATTCCTAGTCAAAGGGTTAACAAACTTTAAGGAAAGCAAAGAAGGAAAAGGGCAAAATAGTCATAGCAGTGAAATTGTAGCCACAGCCTAGGTCTCTGGACATCATGAGGGTGTGCTCCAGTCTATCTGCCATGGTGAGAAGGCCTGAGTAACAGCAGAGAACAGGAGTCACGCTCTCCAGATGCTGGGTTTGTGACTGGGAGGATCTAGAAGACTCAGAGATGGTGTCGCCACACTTCTCAGAGCATATGCAAGGAAGAGCCTCTGGTCTCTCCAGGAAACAGCACATGTATCCTTAATCACCTAGGAACGTAGATCCGGGATCAGCTCAAACAGACTTGGATTAATGGGAGAATCCATCACTGGGACGGTGTTAGGTAGTAGAAGAGATAGAGAAAAATACATTAAATCCACACAGGCGCTTTCCACCCAAAACCTTGTGGGAAACCCATTTACTACAGGGATAGGGGCCTCTCAGGTGTCTTCCTCTGTCCTTCTCCCTCATCAAATTTGGACACAGTCTGTGATGACTTGGGATACAAAAGCCCAATGCATATTCCTGGGAGAAGACAGGCAGTCATGAGCTTTATTTACAGAGAACCTGGGAATGAAGGAACTTTGGGAAACATCCCTTTTGACTGTGAGCATTACCTCCAGCATACTGAATGGGTCCTGACTTCACAACACTCCAGCAGGTGTCTCCTCTGGCCATCGCAAATGGTCCCAAACTGAAGCAGACCAAATACTAACGTGTGATAAGTAAGTTCTAAGTTTCACCATTATCTCCTATCCAGATAGTATTCCTTGAGGAAGGCTGAGGAGGTGCTGAAGAAATCCAAGCCATTGGGGCCTTGTTGTGGCATAGTGGGTAAAGCTGCTATGCTGGCATCCCATACGGATGCTGGTTTGAGACCCAGCTGCTCGCTTCCAATCCAGCTCCCTGCTAATGTGCCTGGGAAAGCAGTAGAAGATGGTCCATGTCCTTGGATCCCTGCACCCACATGATAAATCCAGAAGAAGCTCCTCACTCCTGGCTTTGGATCACCACAACTCTGATCATTGTGGCTGTTTTTGGAAGTGAACCAGCAGATGGAAGACCTCTCTACCTCTCCTTCTCTAATTCTGCCTCTCAAATAAATGAATCTTAAAATTAAGCATGAAAATACAAGACTTATAGACACAAAATTCAGAAGGCTGTATGACTGGTGCCTTCACTCCTGAGCCATGTATATACCAGAAAAATAAGATGGAAAAGCCTAGATGTGGCCAAATTAGTTTTGAACTGTCACAAATGGTGGGGACTGTGCAATTATTCTAGAAATATTTATTGAGTAGGACTATGTACCTGACAAAACTCCAGGTCCTTGGATTACTTCAGGGAGCAGAACAGATGAATAATCTACTTATTGAATTTACATTCTGGGACAACTCACTATTGTCTGCCATTGGATAGTCCCATGAGCTAATCTAATCTTTATAACATCCCTGCCCATAGGATAACTACTATTATTAGACCACTTAGATGGAGGAATTGAGGCTACCAAGTTTAAGCCCAGTACCCAGTGTTGCCCCTCTAGCAAATGTTTTGAGTGGCTCTATATCACTGCACTGACCTAGCTGTAAAAGCTACAGGAGGAGAACTTTAAAGTGTGTGCTTGGCAAGGTAACCTGGTGAGAAGCAATTGAAAGACTGAAGACCGGCTGGCCTGGTCATCTTGCACATCTTGGTCATCTCACTACTGGCAGAATAAAATGTGGTAGGCTGGGAGACTCAGCAGGTATTTATCTGTTTTGAAGGTTGGAAGCCTGTGCCCGGTGTATCTGCTGCCAGTTCTGGAGAGGTCTCTTACCGAAGGCTGGCTCTGTGCTTACAGGGTTTTCTCTTACATTTCCTGTTCACTGACAGTTGGAACTGAGAGCAGGGCATCATTTGGTAGCACCAGGCAACATGAAGACTTTTAAATTCCTTGGCAATTGTCAGTGTCTGCTACCTATATGAGGCTTCTGCATTTAATCCTGCCCATAGCTTTTGGAGACAGGCAATATCCCCCCCCCCCCTTTACCGATACAGGCATCATTTAAACACTTGATTCAGTTATTACAACTACTTATTACTTTTCCATCTGTGTTACTCTGGAATTCAAAGCCCAGGTCCACATTGCCTGTAGTAAACTTTGCTGCTCCACTGCTGTTGGTGCCTCTGACCTAGTGCCTGGATGAGTGTGGAAGGCTCTCTGACCCTAGAGAGGGGAGCTCTCGGCCTGCAGGAGACTTGGCAGGGCATCTGGGTGCTGGGAAATGGCCCTTGCTGCCAGGAATCCAGTCCATAGAACAGATGGAGACAAGGAGGGTCTAGGTACAGAATTCACCAAAATTGGCATAAGTAGGTTTACAAAGATTTTTATGCCTTTCTCTAAATTCTTCAGGGGGAAAAAATTCCCAGAATAGACTTGCCTAATGATTTGGGGAAATTGTCTTGAGGACATGGAGAAAAGTGACACTTCTTTCATCATAGCTGTACTTTCTAGCCTGGCTTTTTAACACAGCTTTTGTTATTAATTGGCCTACTATGAGCATGGCTCCATGAAGACACTTCAAAGGCTGGGGGAAATGTGATTCCAAGTGCTGTGATAAGTTTCTAGAAAAAAGTGGTGAAAAAGGAGTCTGGTTACAACTCGAACATTCAAATGATTAATTTAAGAACCCTATTTCTCCATCCCGTTGATCTGGTTCTTTAGATAGTTTCTGGACATGCAGATTCTGTGTGCTTCTAACTTGTCCCTCAGGTAACTAGAAGAACTAAGCACTGGAGGTATTTTATCAAATGGATCTTGTGTACCAACAGCTTGGTGGGAAAGGTAAATCAAAGTAGTAGCTAAATTCAACAGCATCTGTTTGAGCAAGTCTATGCATTTTCCCCTGAACTCAAAATAATATAGAAATGATACCATAGAAGGGATCAATTAGAAGATATCTATTACTTAGCTAATATTTGTCTACCAAAACTTTTATAGGTTACCTTTGCTTTTAATCGCCCTCAAATCCTGTGCTTACATGGGTAATTCCTCTGCAATGGAGAATTCGAACAGTATATAACTTAATTTTCATTATGACTTACTAACGGGATTATTTCCATATGAATTCATTGAAGACTATGCCTACGTATGTTCATCCTGTCTGCAAAGTTCAGTGAAGTTCCCAGGGACCTGAGATACTCAGAATTGTTTATTACTGAAAGGTGACAGAGCCAGGTCTCAAACTTGGACAGCACTGTTATTGCAAGACTTCTCAGAAAACGTCAGGGCAACTCCTCTTTAACAAGAGAACTACTTCCCTGTTTTGGGCACGAATACTGAAGCATTATATACATACTTTATAGTATGCGTTTGGATTTCTCTATCCTTTTTTAATACAAGGAACACCTGTTCACTGAATAATAAACATAGGGTAAAAGTAAACATGAACAGAAACAATACACATACGTATGTCACGTGAAATCGGTGCACGCAGGAATACCTGCCTCTGTTCAACATCCCGTGCTATACTACAGTCTATATTTCCCAAAAGAAAAGGGTGCCCTTCTCATGCACCTCCCTGAGGCTCAGCAGCACTCCTCCTTGGAGGGAAAGATAAGACATGATGTCTGTGATAATTGCACAGGGATGATCTAGTCTCTGCAACTGCAGACTAGAAGTACATTGCTGTGGATGCCACTTCCCCAGTTTGAAAGATTTTTATGCAAGTCCTGTTAGCTAAAAACAAGCACAAAGTCCATCCTGCAAAGGGCAATGACATTGTCCTCAACCTTCTGTTTTTCAGTGGAAACAAGACTTTAGGTGATCTGATAAACCCAGCACTATGCCTTTTCAGGGTCTTAGTTAACACGTGGTAAAAGAGGAGATGTTCACTCAGATGGTGACAGAGTTTCCTTCTAGTTGGATAATGCTAGGTCTTGGTCTAAGAAGGTGATGGAAGAACCTCACTTGCTAGTTTGTCCATGACTAGGAGGAGTAGTAGGGATGTGGGCTTGGAGTTTTTGGTTGGGTAAAGAACCACCACTCCCATTGCAAATGCCCTTGTGAATTCCATACCAGGGGCCTTCCAGGTATCAGTTGCTAACTAATACTGCCTCAATGGTTTTGGATTAATCAAAACAAAATTCCAAATTCCTTTTCTTGCTGAAATCCTATCATCCCTGCCCGGCAGATGACGGAAGGTTCCCTTCATCACTGAAGGGCCTCTAAGAAAATGGTGGATTTCACATTGCCCAAGATGAGACCATGTGCTTTGGTAGCTGTTGTATTGCCCCAGCCCTGGCTGGTGACTTGCCTACCAGACCAGGCCTTTTGGTGTCACAAGTTCTCTTTTCTCCCCCAGCCTAAGTTTGACAGACTACATTTGTTTCTGGTGTCATTTGTCAGGAGTTAGGACTATGAAATTTGTGTAAGACCTATTAAAGCTCATTGTGCACTGTAGTCTTCTCCAACTTCCTTTGTTCTCCCCTTTAGCTTCACTTCTGCTTGGTCCCATGAAGTCACTGTGACCTTGTGCTTTGGCCAAGTGTCCCATACCCCTCTTCCCTCATGGCAATGTAGTGAAAGTTCTTGAGGATGGAGGAAGCTCTTCCATAAAGGTATTGCCGTCACCTTTACTCCATAATACTTTTAATTTCTTAGTATTTTATCATTGAACTATAGGTTGATTTTTTTTGTTGAGTTAGGTGAAGATTGGCAAGTAAAGAGGGGAGAGAGAAGAGTAACCTGCTATTATCTTCTGTAGAACAATGTTTCAGGAACAGACAGAAAAAAACCACACAGACATTGTGGCAACAGACTTGATGGAAGCTTAGGGGACTAATCCCAATGCTTACTTTATTTTCTTTTTAATGGGATGTCAGTTCTGAAGAATAAACAGTCTTTCCTGAATCTAGAGTTATAAGCACTTATTTGTCTAGATAAAGTACAAAAAAGAAATATTGTGTGCTGCAGCCCATAAGTCATCTTCATGGCCTTTCAGGTAAACAACCAAAGAGTTTTACTGTTCAACTTGGTGGAACACAAATTGGTAAACTGAGAGCTAACTGATTATGGCCATTAAAGTAGTCGAGAACAGACACCCAAAATTTCATCTTAATCAGAAATGCCAACATCCATTACCTATAAAAGTGCTGTAACAGGATGCCCACGAAAAGGACAGCATGCATCAGGTGATTCAGGGAAAGCAATGTTTCACGGACTGGGTCTAAATCATTCAGGAAGTTTTCCTTGTTAAACACTGTAGCTGATATTAACATTGAACAGTTATCAAGATGACCTCTAGTTCCAGTCCAAATGGAAGATCTAACAGTTGATTAACACCAAGTGTACTTCAATGTACATATGAACAGGAGGTTGTAGTTTGATCAGTCTCCATCCAACTGGACACCTGAGGAGCCTACCATTAACTCAGATGGCAAGGTTCTTGTATTCTACAATATCAACCAAATCCTCTCTTCAATTTTTATTAACACCACATAGAGAAATAGAAGTTTAGAAAATGGGGATCCATGTAGTATAAGCCCAAAAACTGAAAACTCTGTTACACTGACAAGCTGTTCTGTCTACTTAAGTGGACAAATAGAAAACCTGAAAGGCCAAGTTTGAATTTAGGGGCTAGTGTTAATGCAGTGGTTAAACACATCAGGTGGGATACACTCGACCCATATCAGAGTACCAGGGTTCCAGTTCCACTTCAAATGCCACCTTACTGCTAACTTGTCATTCAGAACACAGCAGACGATTGCACCAGTACTTGTTCTTGCCACCCAGGTAGATACCCATATTGAGTTCTGGGCTTCTAACTTAGCCTGGTCCAGCCCAAGCTCTTAGAGGCATTTGTAGAGAACTAGTGCCTGCAAGATCCATCTCTTCCCCCTGCTATGCCTTACAAATTTTTCTTAAGAATTCATTACTCCGGGAGTTCACAGTG
Source organism: Oryctolagus cuniculus (assembly GCF_964237555.1). Classification (NCBI taxonomy): domain Eukaryota; kingdom Metazoa; phylum Chordata; class Mammalia; order Lagomorpha; family Leporidae; genus Oryctolagus; species Oryctolagus cuniculus. The sequence continues at coordinate 76,135,162 of NC_091443.1, forward strand.
GTGCTGGGAGACAAGAAGGTTGCAACTCCTGAAATAATGCCAATCCATGTTCTCATCCCACCCTTGTGTCCTGCATCATGAAGAGTCTCCATGTTCCCTTGGAACCTCAGGAGGATGAATTATGAAGAGCGCACACAGTTCAGGGATCAGGCTCAAGGATGTTGACAAGGAAATTTTGATCTTGGTGCTTGGAGGCATTTTCAACTGTACTCCAGGAGAAGCACATCTCTGTGATCCCACATACCTGTTGGGCCATGGAGAGGCATGCAGGCAGTGGAAGACATGGGCAGAGGTTTCTGCTGTGTAGCCTAGGACAGGATCCTGGCTTGAACAGGCATGAGCATAGTACTCACTCTGGTCTTTCCAGTCTGGCTCTAAATATAGCATAGTTGCCCTTGAAGACACTGCTTCCCTGTAGCCCTTCCAGAAGGTATTGTTTTCCTTGTCTCATTCTTGATGTCTTCCCTGCTTCTCATTGCCACTTACCCATCCCCCATCCTTGGCCATTTGCAGAGATTAAGCTCTAAGACCATGTGACCTGCTTCTTTGTAACTTCTGTTTGCAAATCCATAGTTCACCTACACTCAGCTCTGAAGGATTCTTTAAGCAACTGGATCACTGCCACTCTGCAACACAATCTATGAGATTTTTAGTGATTTCATTTTCCACCTTGGTGATCCTTCTCAGTTCTGACTTCTTACCTTTCACTAATCTTGTCCTTCACCTTTTTCCATTATTCTGATTGCATGCTCTACTGGTCATCTTCAGTAACTGTACCCCCCCCCCACCACGATGTCAATGTCAAACAGTTCTACTTTGTGCAGCAACTCTGCCTTATGTTCCTGTGTCCACAGACCTCCAACTGCATCAGAACTTCAAAGCCATTGACCATGTCACCCCTACTTTGACTTTTACACAGCTCATCTTACCAGCTTCTTCCTTACCCACTTTGTGCCCATTATCCCATGTGCCACTACTGCACATTTGCCTTTGGCTTGCATTTGAATCCATGCTCCGGCTTGCTTCTCACTTGGCATTGCTCATTGTCAAAGCAAAACCCTCCACTTGCTCACGACATCTCATCCTGTCCTGGCAATTCTCTCAATCTCTTTTGTTCAGCTCCCCATTTATCATACTCTTAGAAATACCTAGTCCTGCTGAACTCCAGTCCTGGGACATCCCAGTTGCATGAGTGGAGTTGGGAGAAATACAAGCTCAGGGCATCTGATTTCACTTTAAATTCAAAGCCTGTGACTTCTTGTAGGTCCTTCTCTGAAATCCCTCAATGCTTTCCTTGTACATTTTTGACTCCTGCATGATTGTTTCATGCCTCTTCCACTTTTAGCTTTAAAATTTTCCTTGGATAACAGGACCTCCCATTTTAACTTAGGAAGCAAAAGCGATTGGAATGAACTCCCAAGTGTCTACCCATTTACTTGTACTTGAATCGCCAGTGTCCATATTTGTTATTCTGTTAGAACTGTCCTTAGTCAAGGCAAAAAACCTCTACTAGCATATAACATCCCAGCCTTTCTTGACTATTCAAAGTTTTTCCTTCAATTATGCCCTGGTTTTCACATATCAAAATTCTATGGCTTTCTCAATCAGCAGATTAAGTTGTCTCCAGTGATAGCAGCATCTTGTATGAGCCCCAGATCTAGTCCTGGATGCTCCCCTTCCCATTCAACCCCTTGGATCTGGAAGGGAGATCCTGAGAAGAGAACAGAAGATGCCATAAGTGCTTAGCCTCTGCTATGCACACAGGAGATTCTGATGGAGTTTGAAGGCTCCTGACTCAGACCTGGATTTTTTGGCCCTTTGCAGAGAGAACCAGTAGATGGAAAATCTTTCTGACTCTTCCCTTCAAATAAGCCTTGAAGAAAGTCTTGAAGAAAAGCCCTGATAAAGCTCCTGGCTTCAGCCTGGCCCAGCCCTGACTGTTGAGGCCATTTGGGGAGTGAACCACTGGTTGGATGATGGTCTCTATCTCTCCATCCTTCCCCCACCCCATAACCTGCTTTTCAAATAAAATACCTTTAGGCTTATTGGTAGAGTTAGAAACCTGCCAGGGGATTCCAATTCAATCCCATCAAGGTGGCATGCACCAATGCCATCTCACTAGTCAAAGTGATCAGTTTCAGTTCACAATTGATCATAATGATAGGACTAAGAACCAAAGGGATCACATGAACAAGACTAGTGTCTGCTAATACTGATAGAATAAAAAAGGGAGAGAACGATCCAACATGGGAAGCGGGATACACAGCCGACTCATAGAAGGGCAGAGGTCCTAAACAGCACTCTGGCCTCAGAATCAGCCCTTAAGGCATTAGGATCCAGCTGAAGAGCCCATGAGAGTTTCTCAGGCATGGAAAGCCAAGACACTCTGGCCAAAAAAAGACCTAAATGAAAGATCTCTGCGAGTGAGATCCCAGTGGAAAGAATGGGCCATCAAAGGAGGTACCTTTCTCTGAAGGGAGGAGAGAACTTCCACTTTGACTATGACCTTGTCTAAATGAGATCAGAGTTGGCAAACTCAAGGCTTCCATAGCCTTGGTAGCTCATGACAAGAGCCTTGGGTGATTACGGACATCATTAATAAGAGTGTCAATCACAGATCTGGAAAACCGATGAGATTTTGAATGTATATTTTTAAGAGCCTGTCTTTAAGTTCTAGAGTGCTGCAGTAGAAACACCAGAAGTCAGACCTGTGGAATAGCTAAAAATCAACTTAAAATCAGAAGCAGACACAAGTGCTGAAGGGAAATTTGAATTCTCTGCAGTTGGTATGAAAGCTCAACGATATGAGGAAGGTATAAGTTCTGTGCAGAAAGTCACACAATAAAATCAAGGAACACATCCCATAATTTCTTTATCCAGTCTACCGTTGATGGGCATTTAGGTTGGTTCCAGGTCTTAGCTATTGTGAATTGAGCTGCAATAAACATTAGGCTGCAGACCGCTTTTTTGTTTGCCAATTTAAATTCCTTTGGGTAAATTCCAAGGAGTGGGATGGCTGGGTCGAACGGTAGGGTTATCTTCAGGTTTCTGAGGAATCTCCAGACTGATTTCCATAGTGGCTTGACCAGTTTGCATTCCCACCAACAGTGGGTTAGTGTCCCTTTTTCCCCACATCCTCGCCAGCATCTGTTGTTGGTAGATTTCTGAATGTGAGCCATTCTAACCGGGGTGAGGTGGAACCTCATTGTGGTTTTGATTTGCATTTCTCTGATTGCTAATGACCTTGAACATTTTTTCATGTGCCTGTTGGCCATTTGGATTTCCTCTTTTGAAAAATGTCTATTGAGGTCCTTGGCCCATCTCTTAATTGGGTTGTTGGTTTTGTTTTTGTGGAGTTTCTTGATCTCTTTGTAGATTCTGGTTATTAACCCTTTATCTGTTGCATAGTTTGCAAATATTTTTTCCCATTCTGTCGGTTGTCTCTTCACTCTCCTGACTGTTTCTTTTGCAGTACAGAAACTTCTCAATTTGATGCAATCCCAATAGTTAATTTTGGCTTTGACTGCCTGTGCCTCCCGGGTCTTTTCCAGAAACTCTTTGCCTGTGCCAATATCTTGAAGGGTTTCTCCAATGTTCTCTAGTAACTTGATGGTGTCAGGTCGAAGATTTAGGTCTTTAATCCATGTTGAGTGGATTTTTGTGTAAGGTGTAAGGTAGGGGTCTTGCTTCATGATTCTGCACGTGGAAATCCAATTTTCCCAGCACCATTTATTGAATAGACTGTCCTTGCTCAAGGAATTAGTTTTAGATCCTTGATCAAATATAAGTTGGCTGTAGATGTTTGGGTTGATTTCTGGTATTTCAATTCTGTTCCATTGGTCTATCCTTCTGTTTCTGTACCAGTACCATGCTGTTTTGATTACAACTGCCCTGTAGTATGTCCTGAAATCTGGTATTGTGATGCCTCCGGCTTTGTTTTTGTTGTACAAGATTGCTTTAGCTATTCGAGGTCTCTTGTGCCTCCATATAAATTTCAGCACCAATTTTTCCAGATCTGAGAAGAAGGTCTTCGGTATCTTGAATACTATACTGCAGTAAGAAACAACGAAATCCAGTCATTTGCAACAAAATGGAGGAATCTGGAACACATCATGCTGAGTGAAATAAGCCAGTCCCAAAGGGACAAATACCATATGTTCTCCCTGATCGGTGACAACTGACTGAACACCAAAAAGGAAACTTGTTGAAGTGAAAGGGACACTATGGGAAACGGTGACTTGATCAGCATAGCCCTGACTGTTAATGAACAACTTAATACATTATCCCTCTTAGTAGTTTTTTGGTCTGTTCTACTTAATATGACTGATTTAATTCTGTAATTAATACACAGTTATTCTTAAGTGTTGAAATTTAACTGAAATGTGATCCCTGTTAAACATAAGAGTAGGAATAAGAGAGGGAAGAGATATATAATTTGGGACATGCTCAAGCTGACTTGCCCCAAATGGTAGAGTTAGAAACATACCAGGGGACTCCAATTTAATCCCATCAAGGTGGCATGTACCAATGCCATCTCACTAGTCCAAGTGATCAATTTCAGTTCGCAATTGATCATAATGAAAGGACTAAGAGTCAAAGGGAGCACATAAGCAAGTCTAGTACCTGCTAACACTAACCGATAGAATAAATAAAGGGGAGAGTGATCCAACATGGGAAGTGAGATACTCAGCAGACTCATAGAATGGCAGATGCCCTAAATAGCACTCTGGCCTCAGAATCAGCCCTAAAGGCATTCAGATCTGGCTGAAAAGCCCATGAGAGTATTTCAGGCATGGAAAGCCAAGACACTCTGGCAAAAGATCTCTGTGAGTGAGATCTCAGTGAAAAGAACAGGTCTTCAAAGAAGGAGGTACCTTTCTCTGAAGGGAGGAGAGAACCTCCACTTTGACTATGACCTTGTCTAAACAAGATAAGAGTCGGAGAACTCAAGGGGCTTCCATAGCCTTGGAAACTCATGACTGGAGCATAGGGAGATTACTGATGCCATAGACAGGAGTGTCAATTGGTAAAGTCAACAACAGGAGTCACTGTGCACTTACTCCTCATGTAGGATCTCTGTCATTAATGTGCTGTGCATTGAGATTTAATGCTATAACGAGTACTCAAATAATATATTTCACTTTGTGTTTCTATGGGGGTGCAAACGACTGAAATCTTTACTTAATGCATACTAAACTGATCCTCTGTAAAAAAAAAAAAAAAAAAGAAAAGAAAAGAATAGAAACTATCAACTCCCAACTTGACTCTCACTGGGATTAAACATGACAATAGGTCTGATCTGATTTCATCATCATTTAAAAAAATCATCTATTATTTTTCACTTTATGTTTCTGTGTGGGAGCAAACTGTTGAAATCCTTACTTAATGTATACTAAGCTGATCTTCTGTATATTAAGATAATCGAAAATGAATCTTGATGTGAATGGAAGGGGAGAGGGAGTGGGAAAGGGGAGGGTTGTGGGTGGGAGGGACGGTATGGGGGGGAAGCCATAGTAATCCATTATTCGTACTTTGGAAACGTATATTCATTAAATAAAAGTTAAAAAAAAAAATCAAGGAACACAGGACAAGCAGACCATGGGAAACCTGAATGAGAAATTTTTAAATGGTCTCACCAGTTTTCTTACTGAGAGAATGGCCAGGCAAATATCAGAACCATACTTCATATAATATATAATAAACATAATTTCAATGAGATTATTCTCATCCAAAAGATGCATGTATTACTTGTTTGAATAATGCTGGTATAATGGAAAACATCTTGAACCTGAAATTGGAACTTGAACTTGGACCTATGTACACCGATTTAAATCTTATTTACTCACTATATACCTTCAGCCCAACAAAATGTCTCAATCTTTTGTCCAGTCTCCAATTGAGCTTAAGAAAACATACTTCTGGAGCTGATTACTCATCTGCAAAATAGAAGGTATTTTTTATCCTAAAAGTCTTAAGATCTGTGGAGAATCCAAAGACACAGTAGGAAAAGGAACTGGACTACAGATTTTTTTCTACTAAAAAATGAACCCAAATCAAACTTTAGCTTGGTCTAAGTTGTGTGCTAATTACCTTGGTGCTACAACTGCAGAAGCCAGCTTTTGATCTTCTAAGCCACTGCTGGAAGTATGAACAGCATTCAATCGTCCACTCCAAATGCTCTTGGCCCTCCCTATGTGGTTCACTTTGACTTGAACTGTCAGATATCAACTGGGACTAGTCTGATGCCATTGATCTTCTCAGTTAAGTAGAAAATATCAGGTTTAGGATCTATAGCACAGAAAGCAAAACATAGAGGCTTCTGTTCATAAACTGGTCTAGGTGGTCATGGAGAAGGTCACAGTAGACTGTCCTGTGGTGCAGACACTGACTCTGGCCTTGAGGAAGCCCTGCCCTGTCGCTTTGTATCCCTGTGGATTCAGATTGCTCTTCTCCGTGGTGCCCACTTTGAATATGCTTTATGAAGGTGCCTCCAGTTCCCTTTCTTCAGGCAAAGGGGCCTGTCTTTGAGAAATCCTTAATGAGCAGTTGTAAACTTGGTGGTTAGGGTCCTCACTATACTAGCATATACATCCTTCTAGCCCAAGAGTAGAAGAAAATGAGTTCCCTTCCTTATGGATGACTGCTCAAAAGTGAAAGAATCTAGTTGGATGAGCACTTCTCGTTAGCTTCTCGCCAGTGATGAAGCTCCTTTGTACATACAAATGGACCGTTTTGAAGGCACAATCTTCATGACTATATAGAATAATTTCCAACCACATGACCAGGTTTTTATGCAAATTCACAAATGTACAACCTTTATGATATCTATTATGAAGCTTCTGCCAAGTTCCCCTAACTCATCTTAGAAACCAGGTATTCCTACTATGGAGCAATGAACAATGTAATGAAACGGCTGTCAGAGTGCACTCTGAGGTTGCATTGATGAAACCATACTTGGAGTGTAGAAGGGGAGAGTGCCACTGTGTGCTGGTCGGATCACGCCTCAGTGCTGCTTTCACTAAAGGACATCGACAAAAATATGTCATCTGTGTTCAGAGGATGGGGACTGCATCCCTGGCAACTGGGGACTTGGGCCTGGGAATAAAAATGTAGGGAGAGCATGAGTGCCGTCTTGCCATCAGCCACGTCTGTCGGAGGCAAAATGGATTAGATTAACTCTGAGCTACCATCCAGAGCCTATGTAAGGTCTTCGAGTGAAACTCACAGGGATGTGGACTGGGGCTCCATGAAGAAAGAATCCTCTAAGTTACGAGGTCACTTCACACGGGATTGAGTTGCATCGGTGGGTAGGGAGATCACGGTACCAGTAAGCAAGCGTGCAAAGGCTGGGCCATGCTTGAACAGAGCTGTCACCACAAGTATGAGAACGATAGAAGGAGATCTCAGGGTAACCATGGCTCAGATTTCTTCTATTCTCAAGGCTATTTGGTTTCGGGATTCATAGCAAAACCTGCGTGGAGGCTTCTGTCAGGTTCAGAGCTGGGGTGGGGAGTGTCCAGCCATGCAATGCCCAGGCAATCATATGGTCTGGTCCTGCCAACGCAACTGCAGGTCAGACTAGAAAATCGCTAAATCTATAGTGGGCTACATGATGGCCACAAATGATGTAATGAATATCCAAATGGCCCTTGGCAGGCAAAAGTGTGTCCACCTCTCCCCAGTAGACTCAAAGCCAGCTTTGCAGAAAGCCTTCATCAAGCAACAGAAGGAACTTGGTGTTCTGGAGTAATCTTTGGATTTTTTTTCTCCATGTTTCCTCTGTACACCCCTTCTTAGAATTTATTACACAGGAAATCTAGACATCCTTGTATTCCTTATAAACTCCCCAAAACCAATATAAATTGTCAGTATCTTTTTATAGGAAACAGTGTCACTTGGGAGGGTTTTGATAATGGACACTACGCATGTGTGGGGACAGGAATATATTCAAAGTCTTTGTACCATCCCCTCAATGTTTCTGTGAACCTAAAAGTGCTAAAAATTAAAATAAATCCGGCCGGCGCCGCGGCTCACTAGGCTAATCCTCCGCCTAGCGGCGCCGGCACACCGGGTTCTAGTCCCGGTCGGGGCGCCGGATTCTGTCCCGGTTGCTCCTCTTCCAGGCCAGCCCTCTGCTGTGGCCAGGGAGTGCAGTGGAGGATGGCCCAGGTGCTTGGGCCCTGCACCCCATGGGAGACCAGGAAAAGCACCTGGCTCCTGGCTCCTGCCATCGGATCAGCGCGGTGTGCCGGCCGCAGCGCGCCGGCCGCGGCGGCCATTGGAGGGTGAACCAACGGCAAAAAGGAAGACCTTTCTCTCTGTCTCTCTCTCTCACTGTCCACTCTGCCTGTCAAAAATAAAAAAAAAATAAAAAAAAAATTAAAATAAATCCTATTAGAGTAATACAGTTGGTACACATGGAACTTTACCATGTTTCCAAAAGGGGTCTTTTCCTGCTTTTCCACTGCTTTGTGATTTCCTGTCATCAAGAAATGTCATAGCCCAGCTTAATAACTGAGCTGAGGATGACACATGGTAATCTTATAAAGATATAAAAGCAAGTTTTAGGAAAATCTCACGAAACCCATGGCCTAGTAGTAGCAGATAAGGTTATTACCCTCGTCCTAAAGAAGCAAAAGGAAGGGGCAGTTTTCAAAACTCATTGAGGGTCCCTGTTTGGAAAGAGTGAGAATCTGCACTTGGGCCTTTGGAAGAGGGTCCCAGTGGAACCCCCATGATCTAGAGGGAACCTAGGGAAACAATTCTTGGCTTCATTTTCATCTCTTTGCCAAATGCCCTTGCCCTCCTATGGACAGAACCAACTGGAAACCAACAGGCAAGAGCACTTGACGCTGTCCTCACTCTGCTCACAAAGCACAGAGACAGGGTGGAGAGTGCATATGGAGAGGTGAGTGGGAAATGGACTATACTGCCCTTGCCCACTATTTGGACTTGGGCAGCCACTTCCAATCTGCTCTCCTGTGCCCTGCAATGTGCTTCATAGCACAGCAAATAAAGTTGGGTGGGTGGGGGAGGCTGGATTCTCAATAGGGGAAGGAAAAGAAGTGGCCCAATGGAGTTGAGTGACCTTCCCTCTCCATTGTCAAGAGCAAACCCAGAAAACATTGTCAACAGGGCACAAACAATCTACACTTGCAACAACAAAATACACACATTCCAGGGAAGGTTGGGTAAGAAAAATGAGACTGCGTATACAGCCAAATATCTTATCCAACTTCATTCCATGAAAATGAGAAATTATTAAGTTAAGGTAATACCATAGTTTAAAAAACAGCCTTGCCACAAGTGCTTCTCCCTATGAAATACTTCTCATAGAAAAACAATAAATTTGCATTTAAAAATCAAATAGTGAAGTGTAAACATAATGGTAAAACACAATTATTCAGTGTAACAGGTTCAGGACACTGTCTTGGGGAAAGAGAAGCATTCGATGGCTGCATTGACCAGGTCCTAAGGAGGAATCGGTAGTAGTGTCCTTGAATTGACTTAATCCATGGATTATGCACAGGTAGCAGAGTCCTCTTCACACAAGAGGTCTAATACCCAACTTTAGGATTTTAAGATTTTTATTAGAAAGGCAGAGTTAGAAGGAGAGAGATGAGTATCTCTGATTCACTTTACAAACATCTGCAACAGCAGGGGCTGGGTCAGGCTGAAACCAGCAGCTTAAAACTCCATTTGAGTCTCCTAAATGGGTGGCAGGAACCTAAGGCCACCTTCTACTGCCTTCCAGGTACAATAGCAGGAAGCTGAACTGGAAGAGTAGCTGGGACTCAAACTGGTGCACACAGGGGATGCCGGCATTGCAGGTGGAGGCTTAACCCACTATGCCGTGACACCAGCCCCTTTAACAGCCTTACTTGAGGAACTCCTGGCATTATTTGTCATGAACAAATATACTTGACTGAGACTTAAAACTGACTCTAAAATATGATTGAAAGCATTCTTCTAAAATTAAATCTCTTGATTTATGGAAGCTAATGATGTGGCAAATAACGCTTTGACGGATACTTGGGTGCCTTTTAGAAACTGCTCTATGCGACCAGTGCTGTGGTGTAGTAGGCTGCAGTGCTGGCATCCCATGTGGGCACTGGTTCCTGTCCCAGCTTCCCCCACTTCCGGTCTAGCTCTCTGCTGTGGCCTGGGAAGGCAGTGGAGGGTGGCCTGGGTGCTTGGACCCATGAACCTGCACAGGAGACGCTGAGGGGGCTCCTGGCTTCCAATCGACCCAGCTCCAGCTGTTGTGACCACTTGGAGCAATCCAGCAGATGGAAGGTCTCTCTCTCCCTCTCATTGTGACTCTTCCTCTCAAATCTTGAACTGCTTCATAAATGAAAAGTTTTATAATACTCCTGTTTGCCAAAAAGAATTTTTGAATGGCTCCTCCTCAAGCAAAGCACTGGTATCATATGGCCTCATTCTCCCTTGTTCATACTGCTGTGTTCATACAATTTGTTACACCTTTCAATTCTAAATGCTCATGTTTAATGAAACTTTGGATCACCATTCTTAGATAATCAAAATATTCCATTTTATTAACTAGAATTAAATGTAAGGTAGTTTCAGTATCGTGGTATTCAGTATTACAAGTTGCCAATGAAAGATAATACTGTATTTATGTAATACCAAATGTCATGTCAGGAATCACTGTTATGACAGATGGGGGATGGGCCAGATGGTGCTCCTAGACTCTGCACATACGTTGTCCCCCTTGCTCACACCAAATTATTAGAAATAGTAAGTCTGATACGTGAACATAAATTCTCATAATTTGGTGCTGAGCTCAATATTGGTTTTGTATCAGAGTGGAATTTGAGTTGGCTGACAACAACTGGTTTGCTCTCAGACTCAAAGTGGAAACCGAAGCCTGGGTTCCCCACCTCTACCCCCACTCCCGCTTACCCTGCTATAAACTTTGAACCTCTTTCACAGTAAATGTGCTCACTGTTGGAAACACAGGGAGCTGCCTTTGTGGGAATGATTTTAGGGCAGTCAAGTGCTTACTGTAGCATAAATGTCCAAATCTCCCAGGAAATCTGTGGCATGGGAAGCAAAATCCTTGCGTAGTCCTAAGGATTCATATATTCATCCTCCTGTCAAGTTTAGCATGCATTTAGACTCAAATGTAATATAAACCATCCTGATGGAATGTCATTTGATCCTAGGTTTGTCTAGTTCTGGATCTAGGAGAGTCTCTTACTTAGCCATCTGGTTGGAGAGCCTGGATAAAATCAAGAACAAATGTGATGCTCCAAGAAAACAGATCCAGGTAGTCTCCTGAAGGAAGCTTCCTCCAAGTAATTATCATAGGGCTTCCCACTTCTTCTGGTCTGGCCCTCAGAGTGGAAGTATAAGGTGAAGAGTGCAGATGGGTGCCTCTTCACATGGGGCACCAAACGTAAGGACGAGAGGAGCAGAAAAGAGAAAGACACTACAAACTTGCAGCCAGACCGAATTTAGTCAGAAGACAAATAAGCAGAGGTCAACCTACTGCCAGCGTGCTCAAACTGAGCATGTGGCAGAGGGCCTTGACCCCACAGCTGGGCCTTTTTATATCTTGGGTGGGCTAGGGGTGGGGGCAGAGGGGCAGAAGGTGGAGGTGAGCTTCTCCATACTGGCCATTCAAGTTTGGCCTGCCTGGGAGGTGGGTGTGGAGGGAGTATGTGTGAAGACAATAGGGCCTGAGACCAAATTGAGAATCGGGGGCAAGGGATAAATTCCAATTTTATCTCCTTTGGGAAATGGGCAGGGATGGCTGAGACATATGACTTTATTCCATCAGATTGAGTTGGGACTGTTGGGAATCTAACGGAAGGTAGAGGTAGAATATAAACTGTAGGTAACACAATCTAGCTGGAAATCAAATCCTGTCTAATTACTTGGAATTAAATTCCACTTAACCCAATATGCCATAATACTGGCTGCAAATTTAAGCGGCTACCTGCACTGCTGGCATCCCATATGGGCACCAGTTAGAGTCCTGGCTGCTCTACTTCAGATGCAGCTCCCTTCTAATATGTCTAGGAGAGCCATGGAAGATGGCCCAAATGCTTGGGCCCCTGTACCTATGTGGGAGACCTGGAAGAAGCTATTGACTTTGGCCTGGCCCAGTCCTGGTCATTCTGGCTATCTGGGGAGTAAATCAGTGGATGGAAGATTGCTTTCTGTCTCTTCCTCTACTTCCTCCATCCAGTCTTTTTAATGAAAATCTCATGTAACTTAATGGAAAATGAAACTACTAGAATTCCTGGAAACTGGAGGTAAATGGTGCAAAGGAAAAATACAATTCACTGACATGAATTAGATATATCAGTGATAAAAACGTTTGTGTGCTTAGTTTTAATTCACAGTATTTTCAATAGCATTTCTCAATTACTCTATGGTAGTTACATTTCACCAACAGAATGGGATTCAGTTGAGGTCATTAATATATGGCCCTCTAGTGATTTATTTTTTGATAAATAATGCCCAGTGAAATGTTTCTTAGATTCAATATATTACTTCTCCCAGAAAATACTCGAAGCAGATGTCTTTTGTAAGTAAAGCGAAACTTGAACAAATTTATCAAAGGGACATTTTCAGTTCACATAATGAAAAGCTACCCATTGGTCAAATAATTGGGGATTGGGCCGAGGGAGAATCCAGAATATATTGCATGTTATACCAATACTTGTACAAATATATCTTTGGAGACAGCTTCTCCAGTTCTTTTGCGATAGACCTGGTGGGGAAAGCAACATAAAACCCTCACTATATCATGTGCATTTTGTACACTTTACAGTGTTTTGGTAATAAAAATATGGAAAGGGTTTGTCAGAGTGTGAAAATGACAAATGATTTCATATAAATTTTTCCTTATGTTTCAGGTGGGAATGGAAGGCAGAGACTGGTGTACAATGGTCACATTTTCTCAAATTCTTGTCACCATTCAACAAATGGGGTCAGAAATCGCCCTGTTGGCTCCCTTTTCCAAAGTTACACCTCAGTGAAAGAAATAAAAGCAATAACACAGGTAGTAATTAGCAAGTAACAGGAAGTAGTTTCTGTGTTTAGGGCAATCATAAAAATGTAAAATTGCGCTGAAGTACAAGGATAGGAACTAGACAGTTCCTGGGCATTCTTAGTTCCCAAGGTCACACTTCCCACATGAGTGACCTTGAGTCCAAGCACAAAAGCACGCACTCATGAACATTCCTCAGCCATCGTCCAGTGTGAAGATGATGCTCTGTTCCCTGAAGTGGCACACTGAACACGGCACAACCTGGTCCTTACTTCAATCTCCATCCTAACACACAGTACTTCAACTTCCATTTGAAGCCCTGCTGGGACAATTGCATGGCTCAGTCACCACAGGTATGACAATTATCATAGCTCCTAAGGGGACTGGCTCTCCAAGCCTCCGTGTCTTTAACACATTCAAAACATGGTAGAATACCTACTCTGTGCCAGATCAAGGACTGAGAATAAGTGAAGGCAATATGACCCATTCTAATTCTCAAATTAGAATATAATGGAGTAACAAACACTACCTCCACCAGAATACTAAACATAAATAAAAGAATTACAAGTTGTGGTAGGTGTTGGGACAATAAGGGGGATACAAGGGGAGCTGACAGTCTGCCAGGTGAAGACTCAAGGCTTCTAGAAAGACAATAACATGCAAATCCTAATGGCAGAAAGATTATTTCAGGTTCAAGTAGTTGGATAAAAGCTGGTGAATGGAGTACAGTGTGTAGAGGACAGTGTGAAGAGAACATGGAGTCAGGTTATGCAGGGCTTTGTAGCTCACAGCAAGACTTACAACTTCAGGAGCAATCTCATTGTTCAAGCAAAGAGGGGTCACGTGATTTAATGTATGCTTTCAAATATCTCTCTGGCATCTGAATTGAGAGTAGGTGAAACAATAATGCAGGCATATATTCTGGAAGACCAGAAAGAGAACACTGGATGAATTCAAGAGCTATCTGGAGGCAGGATTAAGAATCCATTGAGGTTTTCTGACTTAGACTTGGCCCAGGCATCGCTTCTCCTACAAAAGTCTTTTGAAGGCCCTTCAGTTCCGCAGAGTTGGAGACTCCCTTCTGTTTCCTAAGCAGCCTATAGCGTGCCTCCAAACTGACCAAAACATTGCCTTCCTTTCTGCCTGCTACAATATTGTACATCTTCAGGACACAGTATCTTGTTGACCTGAGCAAAGAGCCCAGTGTGTAAGAGCTGCTCAGTAGGTGTGAGATGCATGGCTAAATCATGGCTCTCCAGACTGGAGAGCTCTCCACATGACAGGAACCACAGGGTGGGAGCCACCTGGGAGCTGGGGATTGAATCTGGTGTTCAAAAGGTGGCCCACCAAGGACACCTATGTGGTTTAGAAGTGACCAAGAAATCAAACAAGAAGCCAAATTGATTTTTCCAGCCCATTTCAGAGAAAAGAGTTCTTGACTATGGTGGACTTTCTCAAAAGTACTTCAACTTCTATTTCTAAGCCCTGCTGGGGCAATTATGGCTCAAACACTGCCTTGCAACACATAGCTTAGCAAATACTGTCATTTTTGACAAGGGACTTGCACTTACCTGTTGTGTGTGTGGACACTGTTGGGCAGAAATGATAACCAAGCTGTCACTATAGCCTCCCATTACTTTCATACACATTTATTTTAATTCACCCCCATAAAGATTGAAGCACCAAACATGCACCAGGTATCTGGCTTATAAGATAGGAATGGGTGTCAGGATGTTTTATAAAAGGTCTCTTCCTGGGAGACTCAAGGCCCTGTAGGGGAAAACAAGGAAATGCACAGGTAAACTTGAAGGCATGAACGCATATGTGCATATTTACTTGTATGCGTAACATGTATGTATTTGGGAGGAAAAAAAAGAGGGATAACTTAGTCTCCAGGAGAAAAGAAAAAACCATTTAATTAAACAACCTGAACTGGCTCAGCAAGAGTTTACCATTCTTTGAACTTCTCAGAGGCAGTATTAGACAACTTGGGTTCAAATCAATTACTTTATGACCTGTGTAATTTTTGCCAAGTTAACTGACAAATCCTCACCTCAGGTTACTCATCTGTAAAATGGGATAACAGTAGTACATAGCTCATAGTACTACTGGGAGAAATAGGGTAGTTGGTACATATGAACATGGAAATGTTCCTCCAGGTAGAGGAAACAGTATGAATCAAAGGTTTGGATGTCCATGGCATACCTAGGAGAGCAAACCTCTGATGTGAACAGACATAGGATGTGATTGGAGGGCAGATGGGAAACACAGCTTCAGCCCAGATCTTGTCAGCTATGCTGAGAAATTGAGATTGCCTACTATAGACAGAACTTAGAACAATTTTGAACAAGGACATAGTATGATCAAATCTATATCTTAAAAGGTTCTTTATTTGAATGAAGGTGAACATCTTTTCCATAGATTTTAAGACCTCATTCTTCCCCTGCTGGACTCTAGGGTCTTTTTTCTTTCCGTCTGTTGAACTACTTATTTAGTGGCTCCATTAAGCCTTTGGTTATAATGTAAATTTAAATATGCTACCCAAAAGTACATAAACAAAAACAACAGACTAGGGGCTGGCATTGTGGCACAGTGGGTCAAGCCACCTCTCACAATGCCAGCTTTACACATTGAGATCTGGTTTGAATATCAGCAATTCTGCTTCTCCTCCAGCTTCCTGCTAACATTCCTTGAAAGACAGATGATGGCCCAAGCAAGTCCTTGGGCCCTAACACCTGTGGCTTCTGACTTTGGCTGACCCAGACCTTGTTGTTGTGGTCACTTGGGGAGTGAACCACTGAATGTAAGCTCTCCTCTCCTCTCCTCCCCTCCCCTCTTCTGTTCTGCCTTCCAAGTAAATAAAGCTTGAACAGATATAATTAAAAAGGAGAGAATGATCCAACATGGGAAGCGGGATACACAGCAGACTCATAAAAGGGCAGATGTCCTAAACAGCACTCTGGCCTCAGAATCAGCCCTTAAGGCATTCGGATCTGGCTGAAGAGCCCATGAGAGTATTTCAGGCATGGAAAGCCAAGACACTCTGGCAAACACACACACACACACACACACACACACACACCTAAATGAAAGATCTGAGTGAGATCCCAGTGGAAAGAACAGGCCAAAGAAGGAGGTACCTTTCTCTGAAGGGAGGAGAGAACTTCCACTTCGACTATGACCTTGTCTAAATAAGGTCAGAGTCGGTGAACTCAAAAGGCTTCCATAGCCTTGGCAACTCATGACAAGAGCCTAGGGAGATTACTGATGCCATAAACAAGAGTGTTAAGTCAACAACAGGGGTTACTGTGGGCTTACTCCTCATGTGGGATCTCCGTCCTTAATGTGTTGTACAATGTGAATTAATGCTATAACTAGTACTCAAACAGTATTTTACACTTTGTTTCTGGGTGCAAACTGTTAATCTGTACTTTATACACAGAAGATCAATTTAGTATAAGAGAATTGAAAATGAATCTTGATGTGAATGGAATGGGAGAGGGAGCGGGAGATGGGAGGGGTGCAGGTGGGAGGGAAGTTATGGGGGGGGAGCCACTGTAATCCATAAACTGTACTTTGGAAATTTATACTTATTAAAGTTTAAAAACTTGGACCACCAGGAGAAAGACAGTTGAAGCAGAGAGTCTAAGCAGGTGGTTAAACCAGTAACTCATAAAAAATGACTTAAAACCTGGAGCCCATGGCAGCAATATGTAATGCTAATGTGCTACATTGAAGCTTTCCTAAAAGTTTGATCCTGAATATTCCAAGTATTTTCCAGGATTCCACTTGGGGAATGCTGACTCAACACTGCCTCAGTTTTTAAATGGTAGATTTTTCTGTCCTTACAACTATTTGCATCTTAGATTATCTGGTACTATAGCCATAAACAGAGGCATTTATAAATAATCTGACAATTCAGCAGACTGAATGTGCAAGTGTTCCATAAGACACTGAGTTTATACTGAGTTCTCCAGGTTTTCATATGGGACAACCTTCTGATAAAATCTTCTCTCCCCTTGGCAGCCAAAAAAGACTTGTGGGAAGAGCAGCATGATAAATGTATTTGGGGAATTAATCTGTTTCTGGTATTCATTTTATATTGGAGGGAAGGCTTAGCTTTTCCTTTCCAATCTGCTTGCTACAATTACCATTGAAGATAAAAATGAAAAATACTTAGTGTGCCAGGTATAATTCTAAGTGCTACACAACAGATACATACACAAAATTTAACATTTGCAGTAACCCTGTAAGAAATATTAACCCTATTTTACAAATGAGCAAACTGAGACAGAATAGGCCAAAATCATTTACTAGGTAAAGAGCAAAACCAGGAGAATCCATGGCAAAACCTGGTGGTTAATAAGTGTTGAATGAATGAGTGAAATGGAATGAATAGACATTTTTGGTCCAGTTAGAGAAATAAGAGGAAATTGTGCAGTTAGCTTAAGAACAATATCGGGAGCCAAAATGGGAAGGGAGTCCTCTTGTTAACCTGGACAGCAGTCCGAAGAAATCGCTCTCCAAATGAGAGCTTAAAGTAGAGGTAGTGAAGAATGACATTTACACAAGATTGCAGAAAATACAGCATATTGGAAAGGTAACACATTTTTCTGCTATCAAGATCAAGCTCTTGGATTATTATTGGCTCTTTAAGTGGCATTTGAAACCGATAACATTTCAACTGCCAAGAGTTGACCAAGTGAGGCCTGAAACAGTTTCAATTTGCTGGGTTCTGTGACCTCGAGTGAAAATGGTGGCTGTGCATCTTGAAAGAGGTGTGGAAGATGTTGTGCAGAAGGCGTGGGGACACCATTCCACACAAGGTACCAGCCCCCATCTGGACCTGTGACCACACTCTGAGCTGCTTTGCTACCTAGCCCTGGGTGTTAGGTGTGTCATAGCATAAAGACCATCGATGAATACAGTCCTAGAGTGTATACTGAGGCTGAACACTAGGAATCTCAAGTGGATAAGATAGAAACCCTGCCCACAAGAACTTCCTCATCAACCAGAGTGGGAATGATACAAACTGAACTGTTAAAAACCCAAGTTTATAAAAACTGCTGACACAGCATACTTGATACCCTTACACCTTACTGAGTATAACCAATAAGGTATAACACGATAACATAGAATGCATAATGTAAACCAACACTGATTCGTTGTACAAATATTGTCTGGATGGTTGAACAGTTTTTTTCTATTAGTTTTGAACTCTTAGCTGTATACTCAGAAGGTAAACCCTAACTGAAAATTGTAAAATGAGAATAGAGGAGGAAGGGTGGGAGTGTGGGTGGGGGGAGGATAAGTGGAAAGTATCACTATGCTTCTAAATCTGAATACAGGAAATACATGAAATTGGTATACCTTAAGTAAAACTTAAAAAAAAAATGACATCAGAATGGCTCAATCATGATTTAGGACTAGAGAAGGATTTTTACATGGGTCTAGAATCTTCAGCGATGGATGAATGAGGGCATTCACAGTATCTATGCTGAGGAAAGATCAAGGACATTATGAAATAGAAGAATTCCTTGGGCTGCCCCAATGGAGGAGGTCTTCACTGACTTTGAATTAGGAAACTAATTACTCACGTTATACTGAACTTATTTCTTCTGAAAGCAGAGAGCACTCTTAAATCCTGGTGACTTAATTACTCCAGTATTTCTTCTTGTCTTCAGAGCCTTAGACCTTCTTTTGGGCTTCCAAATCTTTAATTCCCAAGGATGCCATCAAGATGTTCCCTGAATACTTTGTTTACATAACGTAGAAACTCCACCTCCTTCTGAAGTTAGAATTCTGTCCTCCCCTGACATGTCCTTGACCCCAGAGGAGGCACAGCTGAGCACCTAGCCAATTAAGCTCATCCTTATGCCAAAGAGTCAGGCCTGGAGCAGCAGCATCTTTGTGCTATAGTTGTATATGAGCACATAGCCCACGTGTCGCAGCAGGCAACCTGGCACTGACGCACAGCAAACCCTGATTGTCATCAATCTACGCCCAGAGCCATCCACTCAACCATCACAAGATATCACTTTGGGGCTGACATACTTTGGGACCAAGTCCCAGCCAGGAGATGCGTGTCACCCAGAGACGACAGTCTGATCAAAATGCATGATGGATAGGGCCTCACCGTCATCCCATCACTCATGAGCAAGGAGGCAAAAATTGTCAAGGTAGAAGTGTCAGGTACGGGGAAGGTAATTTCTGACAGGTGATTAATGCCAAGGAGCCGGCAATCATCCAGGCACTGCCAAAAGAAATGGGCAGTTATATATATTTTTTCTATGACACTGCCCCCCCTTCCCCCACTCTTGACCTCTGGCTTTACAATATGTCTCAGAAAAGCCTCACTGATGAATTTTTCTTAAACTCTGAACATTTATTCCTCTCAATCTAGAGCATATATCACTGACACACACAAACATGCATGCACACACACTCAAAATGGAATTCTATTAAGACCTCCATGGCCCCATTATGTTTTGAAAAACAACCAAAATATTTCCCCAGCTAATGTTATTCCATGGGTCCTTAAAGTTAAGGCAGAGGCAGAGGTCTTCCATTTGCTGATTCACTCCCCCAAATGGCTGCAACAGCCATAGTCGTGCCAATCTGAAGCCAGGAGCTTCCTCCAGGTCCCTCACATGCATGTAGGGGCCCAAGGACTTTGCTATGGCCTGGGAAAGCAGCAGAAGGTGGCCAGAGAGCTGGATCAGAAAATGGAGCAGCCAGGACCTGAACCTGTGCCCATGTGGGATGCCGGCACTACAGGCGGCAGCTTTACCTACTAGGCCACAGTGCCGGCCCCACCATGGTTTTTTTTTTTTTTTTAAGCATATAATAGGGTTTATTTGTTTGAAGAATGTAGAAGACATATGCAACAATCAGGATATATTACAGAGAGATGAGCAACATTTTTCAAGACAGAAATTATAATGTTCCTGGATGAAAATTTCATCACTGAACACAGGGCTTTAGCAATAATAAGAAGGCCTCTGGAAGCATTTACCATTCTGTTTAGACTCAGGCAACTGTACATTAGAATGTAAATGTAGAGGTGAGTATTTGGGGCAGCAGTTAAGTCCCTGTTTGGGATTCCCACATCACATATCAAGATCAGAGACCCTTGTTCTAGCCTAGGTTGTCAGCTTCTTTTTTTAAGAAAGCAATAGATAATGTCTACTTGGTGCCAAATCTAGGTTCTTAAGTTACGGTATTATCAAATGATCACCTCGCTGGGTCTGTTCCCTCCATCTATAAAAACGGGAATGTTTTGAGGATTCAAGGAGAATCTCATATTTGCAGTTGATGCTGAATGTTTTATATGCATTAGATCATGTTATTGCACACAATTATTGAAACTTCACCTTGGGGGAAGGCCCTCTTGGAGCTGAAAATCAGGCCTTGGAGCAGGGATACCTCTCAGCTGATGCTAGGGTCTTTGAAGGTTGAGATACGGGTACTTTGGAGATGTTAGGAAAACTGCAAACAGGGTTGAGCTGCTGCTGCTGGAACACCGATAACTCACTAGGTGAAGGAATGAGCCTGGGATGCCACGGACAAAGGGGTCTCCACTGAAATGGCAGATCTAGCCTCTTCCCCAGCTTTGTGGTTTCTCTCTGGTGCCCCCTACTGGAAGTACCTAGCAAGGAGCAGTTCATGGAACAGAAATGTACTTGGCATAGCTTCAGTCCACTGTACAGCAGGGAATAGAAAGGGGCACGTGGTGCTGAGAAACACTGACCTAATAACTCCATGTGGTCTACGCACCTACCCACCCAATAGACACTGATTACCTACCATACGCCAAACACTGAGTGTTCAGCCTGCTTTAGGGTGCCTGGGTTGAAATCTGTTCTCCCAATTCCAATTTGCTGCTAATGCTAACCCTGGGAGGCAGCAGGTAATGACTCAAATAGTTGGTCCCCTGTCATTGGTGTAAAACTTGGTTGAATTCCCTGCTCATGACTGCATCTGGCCCAGCTATGGCTGTTGCAAACATTTGGAAGAGTAAACCAAAGAATGGGAGCTCTTTGCCTGCCCTACCCCACCCTGATTCTCAAATGAAAAAAGTTTATAGAAAAAATATATAACTCTTAAATGAGTAGGGTTCTGTTATAAAAAGTGTGTAGACATTGATACACAGGAAGCAAGGGATTTAAATGTCATATATGGAGTTGGGATTTTTCTTAAGTCAATAGAGAAGTACCAACTTATTTTTCCAAGATTTACTTTTAACTTTTATTTAGTAAATATAAATTTCCAAAGTACAGTTTATAGACTACAATGGCTTCCCCCGCCCATAACTTCTCTCCCACCCCCAACCATCCCATCTCCCACTCCCTCTCCCATTCCATTAACATCAGGATTAATTTTCAATTATCTTTATATACAGCAGATCAATTCAGTATATATTAAGTAAAGATTTCATCAGTTTGCACCACACAGAAACACAAAATGTAAAATACTGTTTCAGTACTAGTTATAGCATTACTTCACATTGGACAACACATTAAGGACGGAGATCCCA
Source organism: Oryctolagus cuniculus (assembly GCF_964237555.1). Classification (NCBI taxonomy): domain Eukaryota; kingdom Metazoa; phylum Chordata; class Mammalia; order Lagomorpha; family Leporidae; genus Oryctolagus; species Oryctolagus cuniculus. Next base: position 76,156,719 of record NC_091443.1, read on the forward strand.
CATGAGGAGTAAGCTCACAGTAACCCCTGTTGTTGACTTAACAAATTGACACTCTTGTTTATGGCGTCAGTAATCACCCTAGGCTCTTGTCATGAGTTGCCAAGGCTATGGAAGCCTTTTGAGTTCACCGACTCTGACCTTATTTAGACAAGGTCATAGTCGAAGTGGAAGTTCTCTCCTCCCTTCAGAGAAAGGTACCTCCTTCTTTGGCCTGTTCTTTCCACTGGGATCTCACTCAGATCTTTCATTTAGGTGTGTGTGTGTGTGTGTGTGTGTGTGTGTGTGTGTGTTTGCCAGAGTGTCTTGGCTTTCCATGCCTGAAATACTCTCATGGGCTCTTCAGCCAGATCCGAATGCCTTAAGGGCTGATTCTGAGGCCAGAGTGCTGTTTAGGACCTCTGCCATTCTATGGGTTTGCTGTGTATCCCGCTTCCCATGTTGGATCGTTCTCTCCCTTTTTTATTCTTTCAGTTAGTATTAGCAGACACTAGTCTTGTTCATGTGATCCCTTTGACTTAGACCTATTATGATCAATTATGAACTGAAACTGATCACTTTGACTAGCGAGATGGCATTGAATTGGAATCCCCTGGCACATTTCTAACTCTACCGTTTGGGGCAAGTCCTATTGAGCATGCCCCAAATTGTACGTCTCCCTCTCTTATTCCCATTCTTATATTTAACCAAGATCACCTTTCAGTTAAATTTAAACACCTAAGAATAGTTGAGTGTTTAGAGTTCAACCAATAGTATTAAGTAGAACAAAAAAATACTAAAAGGGATAAAGTATTAAATTGTACATCAACAGTCAGGACAAGGGCTAATCAAGTCACTGTTTCTCATAGTGTCCATTTCAATTCGACAGGTTTCCTTTTCTTTGCCTTTCTGAAAGGCAGAGGTGTCTTCCGTCTGCTGGTTCACTCAGCAATTGGCTGCAACAGCTGGAGTGGTGCTGATCCAAAGCCAGGAGCTCTTCCAGGTTTCCCACTTGGGTGTAGGGCCCAAGCAGTTGGACCATCTTCCGCTGCTTTCCCAGGGCACAGAGAGCTGGATTGGAAGTGGAGAAGCTGAGACTCGAACCGGTGTCCATGTAGGATACCAACATTGTAGGGACTGGCTTCACCTGCTACGCCACAGCACTGGCCCCAACACCCAAAGTTTAAATGCGAGCTAATCAGACTTACGTTTCAAATATTTAAATATTTTTTAAAAGCTAGAGAAAGATCTTGTATCCATTGGTTCATTCCCCAAGTGACTAAGAGCTGGGGTTAGGCCAGGCCAAACCTAGGAGACAGAAACTGCATCGTGGTCCACTTAAGTGGTAGGAATCCAAGTGCTTGGGGGCCTTCCTTGGCACATTAGCTGGGAGCTGGATCAGAAGCAAAGCACCCAGTGCTAGAACCATTACTCCCGTTGGGATGCCAGTGTTGCAAGTAGCAACTTAACCTGCTGGGCCACAATGCCAGTCCACATATTTATGGTTTGATAAGAACATTTTCAAAGCTGTTAGAAGGGAATTAGATTGGCCATTAGATAAACATTGTAATAGTCCGGCGTTTCAAAAGTCATTTTGTGTAAATGACTTACAATAAGAAGACAATGAGAATTGACAACAAGAATTCCTCTTTCCTGCCTCCTTTGGACAACCATTTTTCATTTTGTTCATTGTTTTAGTGTCTTATTTAAGCATAGGTAAATGTGAACATTTTTATTTTCCACCCGTACTTGTACACTCTGTTCTTAAAACAATGTTACGGTGAATAAAATCCAACATGGGATTTCTGGGTCAATGGATAAATGTTTTAGTACTCTTGATTGTTGCCAGGCTTGGTGGCTATAGATATTGCACCATTTTGCACTTAAACTGGCACCACAGGTCAGTGCCTCTTTGCTCATTGCCTGGCCAACAAAGTGTGTTGTCAAAACTTCGGATTTTTTGACATTTGATATTTGAGAAAAGAGCATGGATGTAGTTCTTAATTAGAACTGAAATTGTGCTTTTGTTTCACTTGTTTAAGAACCATTTGTATCCCTTTTCCTAGTGTCTGACTTTGAACGGCTTTTCTGTTGGTGGTAACTTTTTCCAGCTTCTAGGAAGTGCACATGTTCTGTCAACTTTTGACTTTTTGTTTGCCAAACAAAGTCATAGTTCCCTATGGTCATGTTACTGAAGAATTCATGCATACTTTCTATAGGTACATAGACCAGATTAACTCTAGAAGTTTTATGCATTTAGAATTTGTACTGCTTTGCAAATTGTACAGGAGGCACAGAATTTTATTTCCAAATGGCTACAGAGGGTCTTAATATTCTTACTAAAGTGTCTACTTTTGCCTCACTAATTTGAAGTAGCATTTTTACCCTATTTTAGATTTTCCAATGCACTTGAGCTTCCCTTTGGAAATTTGCTTGTTCTAGTGAAAGGGTTATCTATTCCTCTGTCAATACCATACTGTTTTAATTATTGATGCTTTATCCATTCCAAAGTCAGATATTAGTTGTAATACTAATTGTTTTCCCATAACTTCAGATAAACTTTGTTCTGAGAACTTCTCTAGGCTTTCTTTGTAAATGTCCAAGTGTGTCTATTCTAAAATACATTCATTCTTAACCTAGTTTAAAAATAGAAATTCCTGGATAATACTTAAGTCTTTCTAAAACCGACTTGGTCTGTCTTATGAACATTAACTCATTCTCAATTCATGAAATAATGGAAGTAGACCTCCACACATGGAGGTCTACTTCGCTCTGTATGAAATGGCCCTCGCTGCAAATGCTGCAGGTGCTTTGCATGGGTTGATTTTTCTCCCTCACTCCTCATTGCTGTTAAGCCTGCCAGTAGTGTCTGCCTCTTCCTACTGGGATCTGAGTGGGCCGCTGAAGGAGTTTCTGATGAAGCCATTTCATGAATTCATGAGTGCTCATTGTTGCCTGGCCACATCCTAGCTGTGGAGTGGATCTCAGCAAACCTTGTCCTGAAACCGGTTAGGACAATCACTGTCTTCCTCCAGATCTGTTCACCTTTATGCTGTACTAATGTCTATCTTACCTGAATTTTCCTTCCAGGGTCCAGTTTGTGAACTCAGGCTCCATTCATGTTGCATCCTTGCTTGAAGTTCTTAGCCTAAGCTGTAACCGAAAATAATTTTATTTGAATATCTTCATCATAAAGGAAGATGCAGGTTTAGTTGAAATGTCACTTCCCCTGGAAAACTTTGCACAACTGTCCCGGTCACACTTAACTTCTCTTCCTCATCTGGATTCAGAGCACCTTATCTGTATTTAAAATACTTATTTTGGGACTGGTGCTGTGGTACAGCAGTTAGCTAAGCCACTACCTGCAATCCTGGCATCCTGGATGAACGCCTCTTTGAATTCTGGCTGTTCCACTTGCAATCCAGCTCCCTGTTAATGCACCTGGGAAGGCAGCACAAGATGGCCTGAGTGCTTGGGCCCCTGCCATTCATGCAGGAGACCCAGATGGAATTCCAGCATCCTGGCTTTGGCTTGGCCCTGTCCTGGCTGTTGTGGTCATTTGGGAAGTGAACCATTAGCTGGAAGATATTCTGTCTCTGCCTCTGCTTTTTCTCAAATTCTGCTTTGAATAAATACATTTATATTAAATATTTGAAAATATTTCATTGCACTTGCAGTTTAATAGGTTATTTATCTGTCTATCCCCATGCCCTACCATCACCACCACCATCTGATTATATCCCTGACTCTAAGCTACCTAAATACGGGGATCTGAGCTCATAGCACAGGTTCAGCCTATGTAGCAGTTGAACATTCTTACCAAATGTGATAGTAAAAACTGTAATCTATTACATCTAACTACTAGTCATTCCAAAAGCACAGTAAGTGTGTAGAATCTGGACCAAAATGTTCAAAGAACATCTGAGATGATGGGGATGATCATTCTCTGCATTGCCCAGTACTTAGGATCACTCTATTTACTCAGTAACCTTGTGTTGTTGCAGTGTGCTGAGATCTTGCTACAAATCTAATGTGGATCACTCCCCCCTTTTCTAATACTTGTTACCCTGGCAGAATTCACTTTACGCTTTGACAACTGTCTTTGTAGTTGCATCAAACACAATGCATTGCTGCTACCTCCTTCCTGTGCATTTCCTCCTCTCCAGCTTAGATCCCACCATGATTCTTTGGCTTCTGGATACTTAGCAAGGGCTGCCTACCCTTACGAGACCAGTCACTGAGCTCTGTCTATCTACCATCTGCTCTGTTGGAGACTAGTTGTACTGTTCGATCTTTGTCGTACTTCTCTATCATAAAGCAGCTATTAACTAGAATATGGGGCCCGCCCCCCCAGGAGTCAGACCAGGAGTCCTCTCTATGGTACTTCCGGTTTCCTCACTGATCTCCTATAGTCAAGCAGCAGGATCCTGAGGTTGAGCTTTTAGACATGTTGTTCTCCACATGAGGATGTAGGCATTCATGGCTTCTGTTTTCACTGCTGTTTTTCTTTTAGTTTCTTTTCGCCTGTCAATTATAAAGCAGTGTCAGTGCTTTGGTTTCTGTGCTTCATTCTTTAATAAAAATGGACTTCAGTGTTTTCACCTTCTAATTACCAGCACTACCCAGATTCTCTGAAGCCCAGATTCTGTTCTCATCTCCTGGGTTACGTACCTCTTCTGAAGTTCACTTTCGAGATGTTGGCTTTTTCTTGTTAACCAACCTGACAGCAGTTAAACCAGTTGAGCTGATTTAAAACATGATGGTCATGACGATCATATAATTGGCTGACTACCGTAGGGTAGAGCCTTCGGAAAGTACTTCCACACTGAAGTTTATTCCATGCCTCAGACAACTCTAATGAATCACCTGTGAGAAAATGAAGTTCAAAAAAGTCACATAGCTAGTAAATGGTGGAACTGTTTTTCGTTAGCGAATTCTATAGCTCAAGCTTTCTAGACTTGCCATAGACTATCTTCTATGACATAGCTATATTTGTATCCACCTATATGAACTTTCCTTTGTAGTTTGTCAATACTAAGACTGAGCATGGAACTTTATCCATAGCACATGTTAGAAAATGCTGTTTAACCTAAGCATCACTTAACTGGATCTGAAAATGAAGCATGCCTATTTAACACATTCTTACTGACTCTGCTGAATGAATGCGCTATAATCCAGAAAAGCTGGTAGCATACTCCCCGGATTTTTTTCTTACGTCCAACTTTTATCATGGGGATGGGGAGTGCTGGGATTAATTTCATATACAGCATTTGGGTTTTGTTTATTTGAAAGGGAAGGGGGTGGGGAGAGGAAACTTCGATCTATTCACTTGACAAATGCTCAGAGTAGCTGGGACTGTTCCAGGCTGAAGCCAGGAACTTAATCTGAGCCCATCGGTCATTATCTGTTGCTCCTCAGGTACATGAGTAGGAAACTGGAATGGAAGCAGAGGCAGGACTTGGTCTCAGGCACTGATAAGGGATGCAGGCATCCTGAGCAGCAGCTACACTTATTGTACCACAAAACCCATGCCTTATGTTCCTCTTTATCTGTAGACATCACTGTGACCTTTCTCAACCTTTTCCTTCTATTCATTTTTTCTAATCTGGTCTTGGCCAGCATTCTTAACCAGAATAATGTTACATTATCTCTACCATTTCCTGAAGAAGTAGAGCCTTATTACAAGTACTACTCAATGCATTCTCTAAAGCTTTAGTGATGAGAGTAAGGGATATTATTTTTTCCTTTTAGTGGACAGGGTTAATTGGAGGCATCAAATAACTGCCACACCCAAAGACTATTAAATCAATTCCCTGACTCCTAATCCATAAGATGGCTACTACTAAAGCAAACCCTCTGATAAGAAATAATAGAGGCCCACTCTTAGCCCTTCCCCACAGTTTAATCAATGAACAGACTTTTCTGTAGACATACAATGTGGAAGTGAAGAAATGCAGGTTTATTGTGTTCCTAATCAATACTGTTGCTACTGCGCTAGCAACTTAAATTAATAAGGTAACTTTGGAATAGGTATTAGCCCATTTTTAAAGATGAGACCCAGAGAAATTTGGAACCTTCACCAAATCTACAGCAAGAAAGGATCATGCTCACATAGGAAAATTTATTCTGGCATTAAGGTAATTTCTATTTTGAAACTAAATCTCAAAACAAGGAACATTGAAAATGGCACTTAAAGAAGGTTTCTCAAGTCTCCCTGTTGCTTAGAATCAACCCTCCCACTGAAGCAGAAGTAGAGTAATTCACGTCTTGGGTATTGGTTGTATATATGGAACTACAGTATAACCAGGTTCACTCGAGGGGATAGAAGATTGACACAATTTCCATTTACCTTTTCCTGAGAAATACCAAGAACTGTGGACTATGATAGAACATGTGTGGGAGGGTGGCCACTTTGCACTCTAAAGGAGTCTTTGGTAGATAATGATCTTGGGATATTTCACAGCATACCACAGGATCTTAGAGATGAAAGGTACTGTACACATGTCAGATGCTATTATAAAGCACTTATAAAAATGTTTCTGCTTATTGGTATGGACTCACTGCTGAACAGTTTAGAGATGATAGCTATTGCTGGTAATAGAAGTCAGGATAACAGTGTAAATGACCCTTTTTTGCTCTACTTTGTACCGTGTTTTATTTTTGCTTGATAACCCAAACTGGCCTAGAACAGAAGAGAAAAATACTGCTGACAAAGCTTAGAAACAGAAAACTGACATTTTTATTATAGTTACGGTTAACAGCAAGGAAGGAATTTGCATGAATACCATAAACTACAACAAACTTTAAAAGCAAAAATTCATATTGTATGTTTTAAAGTTCACTTTGTAATATGCTACAATTTTCTGATAGTGCATTCACTAGGGTTGGAAATGGGTGTGGTTAATTAGTAGAAAATGAGATAATGCAGTGCTTTTATGCTTTCAACTTAACTTGCAAACCTCCTTTGAGAACAATCATCTGGTACCTGAACTATTTTGCTAGGCTAACTGTGCTATCCACCCATGTTTTCTATCTAGTCCAACTTCTGTAGGAAGCCTCTTGAGAGACCCCTCATGCCATTGAACTCTTCAGTTAGCTCTTGGTTCATCAAGCAATTAGTATTTCTTGGAAGCAAAACATCCCCATTGTTACTCTAGTTTGGCTACAGCATAGATCTTTGTGTGAGGAAAATTTCAACATGGCAGATAAATGAGATTTTCCTTGATGAGTCTTGACAAACTGTTTATACGTACTGACTACCACTCTGCAATTACAAACCATTGTCATTCTCAATTTTTTGGATTAATCATAGTTCTTTGTGGAGAAGGCAAGTGATTGCAGAGAAGTCGAATGAAATGTCCAAGAGTATGAGAGGACTTCAAAAAGTCTGGAGAAAAGAATAAAAACATGTTACCTTGGTGTAAAGTCTTTAAATCCATGATTTTTTTTCATGCACTGTATGAAGGCCCCTCACAACCATTAAATCAAGTCAGAAGTAAATCTCAAATCCTAGTCTCTCTATTTACAATTCTGGGAGCTTTACATTATGTGTAATGTTGAAACACTGTAAAAGATGAAATGTTTTCAGCTTCACAGGTCATCGGGGTTCTGTTGCAACTACTCCAGGAGAAAGAAGCCATTGACAATATGTAAACAAATGATTGTGTTCCAATAAACCTTTGTTTATAAACCAGACTGGATTAGTTTGCCAAACTTTGTATTATTGCTTTCTCTCTAAATCTCCATTTGGGATTTATTTGTGAACTCCTTCCTCTGGTTATACTTTCTCAAAGCTAATTATAAATATTAGAAAACACATGAGGTTTAAGGCATTCAGATCTGGCTAAAAAGCCCATGAGTTTCGCAGGCATGGATAGCCAAGACACTGTGGCAAAAAAAAAAAAAAAAATCTCTATCCCAGCAGAAAGAACAGGCCATCAAAGAAGGAGGTACCTTTCTCTTGAAGGGAGGAGAGAACTCCCACTTTGACTATGGCCTTGTCTAAATAAGGTCGGAGTTTGTGGACTCATGAGCTGCCAAGGCTATGGAAGCCTCTTAAGAGCCTTGGGTTGATCACTGATGTCATAAACAAGAGTGTCAATTATTAAATCTACAGTCACTGCACCTGCCCCCTATGTAGGACCTCTGTCCTTAGTGTGTTGTACTATGCAAACTAATGGTAAAGCTACTACTCAAACAGTACTCTATACTTTGTGTCTTTGTGGGTGCAGTTTGTCAGTCTTTACTTAGTATATACTAAGTTGATCTTCTGTATATAAAATAACTGAAAATGAATCTTGATGTGAATGGGATGGGAGAGGGAGTGGGAGATGGGATGGTTGCTGGTGGGAGGGAGGTTATGGGCGGGGGAAAGCCGCTATAATCCAAAAGTTGTACTGCAGAAACTTATATTAAATAAAAGGTGAAGGAAAAATACATGAGGAATGGCTGTTTGGCACAGTGGTAACATCATTGAGGGATTACTGCATCGCATATTGAAGTTCAAGTCCCAGCTCTTCTACTTTTGATCCAACTTTCTGCTAATACGTACTGTAGGAGACATCAAATAATTGCTCAAGTATCTGGGCTCCTGCCACCTGTGCAGGATGCCCAAAACTGAATTTCTGGCTCCTGGCCTAGACCTAGATGTTGTGGGCAGTTGGAAGTAAATCCATGAATGGAAGGTTGCTCACTGTCTCCTTTGTCTTCCAAAGAAATAAACTTTAAAAATTTCAAACAGGAGCTTTACATACTTTGTAATACAGCCTAACCTGAACTATTAGGCTAATAAAATTTTCTACTGCAGTAGTCAATTTATGGAGTAGAAATAGCAGTCATGTTTGAGCTTAAGCAAAGTATCAACTTCTCAGACTCGGGTAATACAGAAGTGACTTTATTTCATGGGGTGATTTTAAGAGTTAAACAGGTGCATGTGGCAGCAGCTATACCAGCATCTGTACTGTAGGCCTTTATCTTGTACCGGCTAAAATTGATTTCTTAGAGGAGCTGAGAAGTCTAGATCTAGGTGCTAGCACATTCAGTCTGAGGGCCTGGTTCCTAGATAGCTGTCTTCTCCATGTCCCCTCATAGCAGAATAGGCAAAAGACCTCTTTGGGGTCTTTTGACTAGGGCACTGATCTCACTCATTAGGTCTCTGCCCTTGTGATTGATCACTTCTCAAAGGCCCCACCTCCTAGTACCCTGGCACTGGGGATTAAGTTTTAACACATGAATTTTGGGAGGACGCAAACATTGAGTCAACTCAACCCTCTCTAAGACGATTGAATCTCTAATGGGAGCTTTGCATTTCAGGTCAAGAAATATGAGCATGTTATCAGATCATTTCACAAGTTTATTCAGTCATTTGTTTTAAAACTAAATGCCATTTTAGGTTGATAAAATTGAGCCTTGTGTAGAATTCTGAGGTTATGGTTATTACTACATTTATATGACAAACGTTTTTCAGTATTGATTCACTGATTTTAATCGGATGGGGTAGCTTTTGTGGTTGGTTCCCCTCAACATCCACTCTACTTTGCAATGGTTAACCTAAGACTGCTAATGATCCTGGTTGTCTTGCCAGTAATAGATTTATAGATAACACCAACATTTCTATACTGGGTGCTAAGAATTTCTCTGTTGGGAACTTTGGGAAGAAGTTTCTTTTCTAAAGCAGGCAAGAAAAGAGTCCACTCCTTTCTTCCTCTGTTCCCTTATTGCTGGACATCCTTGTCTGGAATAGAAACTGCCAGCTTGTAACAAGCAGGGAGCCAACTGAGGGCAAAGCCAGCTGAAAGGACGGCAGGGAAGCGGCACGGAAAGACCGGGGCTTTTGATGACACTGTTAAGCCACTGAGCAACAACCTAGGAATCTTGTTATCTTACATAACAAGATTATCAGATATTGTTGAGACCCATTTGATTGACTGATTCCTTGCAGTCCTGGTACAATCGGTTGGTCTAATGTGTTCTTTACACTTCTTGTGATTTTTATTTAAAGGTTAAGGCTGAGCATGAAAAATGTTGAGTGGTTGTCTTGAATCTGCCACTCTTAACACATGATTTCCAGAGAATCCTCTAACTTCTGATTTTAAGTGTGTCTATTCATGTAATAAAGGTGCCAGAATGGATAATTAAATCTAAAATATTTCCCTGCTCTAACCTATTGGTTTATGGCAATGTACAAAACACATGCTCAACTCTTTCTCACAACATTTTAGTTTGTGCTGTCTAGTATGTAGCCATTAGCCATGGGTAGCTAGTCTAGATGGTATTGTGCTAGAAGTGTAAAATATATACATGGGTTTCAAGAGCTAACATGAAAAAATATGAATGTAAAATATCATTGAATGGCCTCAAACTTAACTTCTGCCTTAAAGAGGGCATTTGGTATAGAGGCTAAAATGATGCTTAGGACAAGTGCATTCCACGTGAGACCAGGTCCTGAATTGGCTCCTGACTCCAGCTTCCTGCTAACTTGTACCTGGGGAGGCAGCAGGTGATGGCTCCCCTAGTTGGGTCCCTGCTACCCAAGTGGGAGACCTGGATTGAGTTCCTGGCTTCTGATTTTGGCCGGTCCCAGCCCAGCTGTTGTGGCATTTGAGTGAACCAGTAGATAGGATATGTCTATGTCCCTCTGCCTTTCAAATAAAAGTTCTTATAGCATTTACTATATCCTTTTTGTATTAAATATTTGCATGGTTTTAAATACTTGAAGCACTTTACAGATAGGAAGTGATTTAATACTTCATTAAGGATTTCTGTGTAAGTATAAGCAACTTAATTAGCTTTGAGGGAGTGAGCATATATTGTATGTGTTTCATATTGCTATTAGATTCCAGAAACTACATCAGTGGAGACTTAAGTTTGTTCTGTTTAAATAGAAGAAAAATCAGCTGCTTCTGTTCCTGAATAAAACCATTTGACTTGTTTATGGAAAGGAGGAACATTTTAACAACTGTTAAAAGGTTTTATTATGATCAGTGTCTTAGTCAAATATTCCAATTGTTGAGTGTATATTTGACAATTTGGTTTTCCAGAAAATGATTATAAGTTGACTTTGACATGCACAAACAGGTTTTGATTATACATTTCTAATGAATGAAATTCCAATGGGCAATAAATACTTACAATTTTACTTATCCCAGGAACATGACATATCATCATTGGACTCACTCATGTTTTGTATGTTGATAAAATTGTCTTAAATTTCTTGATCATAAACTTCTATTTACATTAGTCAAAGGCTTAATAGTTCTGCTAAATAGTTCAACACATAAAAACCATTTCTTATCACTTTAATATTTGTGTTAAGTTTTGCACTTGGCATGATGAGTTTCCCCCATTTTCTGATAATTCAGTGTATAGTGTACTTCATTCGCCATGTATTTTTGGGTATGTTTATCTTGTACAAGCATTGGGCCATCTTCAATTTTCACTTGAGTTGATCCTTTTAAAATGTATTCACAGATGATTCTTGACTTAGGCTGGGTTTATCAAGATACAAAGTCGTCATAGGTTGAAAACATGGCAGCTCAGATTTACTTAAGACACCTAGCCCATGGAACAGTATGGTTTAGCCACAGAGGGCACTCCAGGAATTGTTCACCCTTGTGATCATCTTCCAACCTGTTTTCCTGTTAAATGTGTAATAAGGAATAGAAACCAAAGATACAAAGAATCCAAGAGCAGTGGAGAACTCTATTTTTCTTATTCTTTAAGGGTATTTCAGGAATTTTGCAAGCTCTACAGAATGTCCCTGCATCTGGCATGACACGGAAGTAGAGTAGACATGTTTGAGACCGCCATCTTTAGGTCCGTGAAGTCCAGGAGATTCAGATCTTAACTGTCCTCAGTGGGGCTTGGAGGCACCAGATCAAACATGCCTGTTGCTGGAAGTGAGGGAGGAAGTAGATGAGATATGTTTGGGTGGATGACAAAAGACCAATATTTTCTCCCTCTTATCGTATAGTATTTTCTGCCTACCTTGCATGGATGATGCTGAATATTCTTGGACAGCTACAGCCCTCTACTTGGTTGACATGTACCTCTGTCTAGGGTAGTTCTGGTTTATGCTGGCTGCATCATGCCTGATGTTTTAACAGCTGTCCCTTTCTAGAAAGTGTCTGGATTTGTGATAACAACATAGTCAACTATGTGAGCCCTAGAACCTGGATGCAACACAGTGGAAAAGGAGTGGAGCCTTAGCCAGTTAGGTTTCCCTCATTTTTCCAAATTGAAAATCCTAAAATAGAGAATAAACTAATTGATAGTTTTTGGCACATCTGAAATGCACACTGAACTTTTTCAGCTCTAATATAAAAAGCACTTAAACATTACATTTTCAAGTCCATTACACTATATGCAAACCATTCCCTGAGTATAATAGGATATATAAAGTTTTAATATTATAAATTTAATTTTTGCCTTATTCTTTCCATGCTTTTATTCTAGCAGCAAGCATAATCCTTACTAATTACAGGATGGCAGAGCAATGAGCACTTTATGAATGGCTTCACAAACCCTGCTAAGGAGGTTTGGACTGTATTCAAAGAAGTGAAACAACAGATTTGTGTGTTGGAGAGTACAGTGGGGGCAGAAGTGGAGTGGACCAGAGGCAGTATAACCAGTTAATAGGGACCTGTTGGGGAATTTGGATGGAAAATGAGTCTCAACTGAGGAAGCGACTATGGAGATTGAGAGAACAGACTTTGAGAACCTTTTAGAAAATCAAATAGAAAACATTTGGACCAGTTTCGTGCTGGAAGTGAGGGAAGGAGAGAAGCTGATCTACACAAAGTGGAGATTCCTGAAGATATTCAGGAGTTGATGGTTTCTTACACAGAAAACATGGATTTGGAGTGTGACATGCAGACATGTAAGAGGGATTTGTTTGGGAGGCATCAAATTATGAAAACTGGAGAAAATAGCATCTGGGGGGAAAAGGAAGAAACATAGTGATTCCTTTCTCTTAATCTTTGAGTAAATGTAAACATGTCCTGAACTTTTACATTGAAATTGGGCTAAAGAGCAATTCTGAAAAGAATACTCAATACAACGGTTTGAACTTTTGCTTTTTTTAACTTTTATTTAATGAGTATAAATTTCCAAAGTACAGCTTATGGATTACAGTGCCCCCCCATAACTTCCCTCCCATCTGCAACCCTCCCCTCTCCCGCTCCCTCATTCTTCCATTCACATGAAGATCCATTTTCAATTATCTTTATATATATATATATATATACACACACACACATACAGATCAACTTATATATTAAAGACTTCAACAGTTTGCACCCACACAGAAACACAAAGTGTAAAGTACTGTTTGAGTACTAGTTATAGCATTAATTCACATTGTACAACACATTAAGGACGGAGATCCTACATGAGGAGTTAGCCCACAGTAACTCCTATTGTTGACTTAACAAGTTGACACTCCTGTTTATGGCATCAGTAATTACCCTAGGCTCTTGTCATGAGTCGCCAAGGCTATGGAGGCCTTTTGAGTCCACCGACTCTGATCATATTTCAACAAGGTCATAGTCAAAGTGGAAGTTCTCTCCTCCCTTCAGAGAAAGGTACTTTCTCCTTTGGCCTGTTCTTTCCACTGGGATCTCACTTGCAGAGATCTTTCATTTAGTGTTTTATTTATTTTTTGCCAGAGTGTCTTGGCTTTCCATGCATAAAATACTCTCATGGGCTCTTCAGCCAGATCCAAATGCCTTAAGGGCTGATTCTGAGGCCAGAGTGCTGTTTAGGACATCTGCCATTCTGAGTCTGCTGTGTATCCCACTTCCCATGTTGGATCGTTCTCTTCCCTTTTTGATTCTATCAGTATTTGCAGACACTAGTCTTGTTTATGTGATCCCTTTGACTCTTAGACTATCATTATGATCAATTGTGAATAGAAATCGATCACTTGGACTAGTGAGATGGCATTGGTACCTGCCACCTTGATGGGATTGAATTGGAATCTCCTGGCATGTTTATACCTCTATTTGGGACATGTTCAATCGGACTTGCCCCTAACTGTACATCTCTTCCCTCTTATTTCCACTTTTATATTTAACAAGGATCACTTCAGCTAAGTTTCAACACTTAAGAATAATTGTGTATTAACTACCGAGTTCAACCAATAGTATTAGAACTTTTGCTTTTGAATGAATGTTGGAATAACTTTAACTCACCTTAGTGCTTCTAAACTCTACAGCTTTGTACCCGTAGGGGAATTGGAGCAATGTCTGGAGAAATCGTGGTTGTCAGAGGATGTGGGGGGTGGGGTGGGGTGGATTACTGGCATCTGGTAAAGGGCAGAAATGCTGCAAACTATCCCACAACTGAACTCCTAGGACAGTCCCACAAAACAAAGAATTATTTGGCCAAGATGTCCGTGGTTTTGAGGTTGAAAACACCTGCCTTATACAACTAAGCTAACAGTTCTGTTAAGAGCTGAAATCACACTTAATTTTTCTGCTCAAGAGAGAATATGGAAGGACTTTGATGTAATGAATGAAATAACCTTGATCTGAGAAGTCCATTCCAGTTAGCTTTTGTAACACAAAAGGCCACTTAACTAGTCAAAAGTTGGTGTGCACAGAAGCACTCTGAGGCACACGACAGCGATGGCTCCAGAAAAGGACAGCCCTTTTGCTTGGTGAACTCCACAAGGTAGGTCATGGTTGATTCAAAGATGGCAAGTTCAGTGTTAAGGGAATAGATGGGAAACAAACTACCAAGGATATCTACAAGATGAAAGCCTGAAAATGACTGTTTAATCTGGCTATTACATTGTCAACTATGAGGACAGACAGGTTAATGTGTTCAGCAATATAACATATCAGTAAGGGCACAGGTGGCTGAGTCCAACTACCTAGGTTTGTGAGACTTCTCATCTTATGACTCATTACTTGGGTGATTGTCAGCAAATTACGTATCCTCCCATGTCGGCTCATCTTTTTAAGCCTTGTTTTGCAGATGGAAAAAATAACACTTGCCTAAAACAGTTGTGTTTCAAAGCAAGAAATATCATACACAGAGAGTGGAGTAATTGACACATGTTAGACCCCTAATCAATGGCATCTTCATATGCTTTGGGGTCCTAGATGCTAGAATGTGTTAACAATGGAGAAAAGGAAGACCTAGACCCTGACCATTCTTTCCAAAGTGACTGTACAAAGGACTTCAGGGCCATTGGTACAATGATGCAGATGCCATGAGTAGGATACCATTTTTGATCAATCAATACTTTGCCAATCAATATTTGCTCAAAGCAATGACACTGTTGCTGTTGATTCGACTAGTTTATGCAGTATCGAATGGGAGAAAATACACTCATGCTTTGTGAGTTGTGGTTGTCCTATCCCTAACGAAAATGTAGAAACCACAGAAGATGGGCAGTTGTAAGACTCTAAAGGGCCTGCATGCTTACAAACTGCATTGTAACGTTCACATCTCCTACACTGCCATCTTGGTGGGTGGTCTTTGGAAACTTAGATTATCATCTTGGTAATTAAAGACCGAAAGTCTATCTAATAAAATGACTGCCAAGATCAAGAATCTCGATGCAAAGTACTGAGCAGATTACATCAGAAAATGTTTGGTAAATGTTAACTACCTGAAGTCTATGTAGCTAATGAACATAGAGGTATATTTGTGTGAAGGCTAAATCCGTTTTAAGAGAAACTACAAGATGGCATGGGAATCTCATAGTTGCAGTGTGCTATTGAGATGACTTTGGCATACTTTTCTGAAAGTATTTTGGTGGAATACTTTGAAAATCACACAGATGAATGACTTTTGAGTCTCCTGGACAGTTAAATAGAGTGTTTTTTACCTATAATGCATAGGTGCTCTGCAGAGAATAATGTATGGGTAGCCAGATAGTATCATTTTAACTGTTTATTTAGTGTGCAGTGGTCAAACTTTAATCATGATAAAGGATGAGTAGCAACCGTGGCCAGATACAAAGTTGTCTGTCTGGAAGCCATGCTTCCAGGATTACCTCACAGACTGTTATAGTCAACTGGGGCAGAACAGCATCAAAACGGTAACACTGCTGCAAAGTGCAAAAGAGCCATATAACCTGGGGAATTTCTTGAGCAGTGGTCCTAAACAGCCAGAAAAACAAAGTCAGGATCACATGCAAGTGTTGAAAGACTCCAGATAGCTTTCTGAAAATCAATTTAATATATCAACATATGCTGTAACAAATCTGGAAAGTGGGATTTTTATCCACTATTTCAAATTAGGTTCTCAGAAATCCAGAAAGACAAATAGCATGTTTTCTCTCACTTGCAGAAGTTAATATAAAAAATAAAAACAATGTCCTCTCATTGACCTTTGGTTGTAAATACTGCTTCACTAAATCATACCATGTTAATGACAACATATTCTGCTTTCCTCAAATTATGATCGTTGTCATGAATCCCTCACTCTGAAATCAAGCTTTGCTTTCAAGAAAAAATAGTATATGTGTGTGTGTGTATATATATATATATATATATATATATATCTACATTTGAACTGAATATGATGTCAAAGTATTGTAAAATTGAACTATTAAATCTCCACTCTTCTCATGTATACACTGAAATTTTTACATTTATAGATACATATTGACTTAAAGAAAATTAGGATTCAGTTTTGTGTTTTGAGATTTACTTAATTTGAAAGGCAGAGTAACAGAGGAATAGTCAAGAGATCTTTGAGCCACTGACTCTTCAAGTGGTCACAATGGCTGGGGCAGGCCAAAGCCAGGAACTTGATCTGGGTCTCCCACATAGGAGGCCAGAATCCAAGCATCTGGGCCATCCTCTGATGCCTTCCAGGGCCCATGAACATGGAACTGGATAAGCAGAGAAGCCAGAACTTGATCCAATACCAGCATTGCAAATGGCTTAACACTCGGCACTGCAACAGCAGCCCCCGGCTTTCCTCTTCTCCAGTCTCCATTCCCATCACACAGTTGACTCACCATCTTGATAATTTCACAATTTTTGTTAGTGTATTACTCTAATCACTTGTATTCATAATTGGGCAATGTAATATGCTGGAATCTTATTTGTTTTTTTCTGCCATATAGAATACTCGTCACTAAATCATCACCAAACCCATTCATAGAACACTGAAATCACTCCCAGCAGACATGCCATCTATTTTCACCATCCTCTGGAAAATCAGCTTTCTTGACTTACTCCGCTTGGGGGTGGATCATATCTCCCAGCAGTGTCATGACAGCAAGGGAGTATAGATGGGCTAAGCATAGACTTCTAGGATTGAAATGGTTTTCATAGGATATGTCTGGCTTCTCGATCTTCAAGCATCTACATCTAGGACTATAGCTGAGATGTCGAATGCTATTCTAAATCTCCTGATCACTGGACAAAAGTTCTATTTGCTTTCCTCATGTTAACATCTCCTTGTCCTTACTATTGTGAACTTTCACAGGAAAGCATCTTGATGTAGGATATTTTGGTAAATTTTGCTGAGAACACCTTGGGTTTATTCAATCTGAAATTTATCTTTCTCATTCCTGGAAAGTTTGCTTAACTTTCTTTTAAATAACTTTCCACTATTTTCTCTTACTGGCGCGCTCATATTTTTAATATTGGATATCCCCCAAGTGAATTTACCTTCAAATTTACACATTGCTTTTCCTATTTCTACCTTCTGGAAGATTTCCACAATTATATCTTCCAGACATATTTTGGAGAAAAATTTGTTTTTGAATGCATGTATGTATTGTTTACTTGAGTGTTCCCAGTGGTTGGAACCTGTCAAATAAGGCAAAGTGAAAGTTTCTTTTTAAATTGAATGGATGCATTCATTTTTTAGCTTTGATCCTGAAAAACTCAAACTCCATATTCATTAAATGGTGACTTTCCATTCTTTGCCCTGCTAGCCTGACGAAACGCTATTCCTTATAAGGAGACTGAATGGTTACTCCATGTACCTTTATATAAGTAATCTCATGTAGTATGTCTTTTGGTGACTAGCTTATTTCACTTAGTTAAATGTCCTCAAGGCTCACCCATGTAGTATGTCAAAGTTTCCTTCCTTAAGAGTAATATTCCTTTTATATATATATATATAATTTTTCCATCTACTGTTGATGGGTTCTTGGGATGCATCGACCTTTTAGCTACTTTGAGTGAACACTGACATGCAAATACCCCTTGGAGATCCTGCTTTAAAATCTTTTGAATATGTACTTAGAATTGCTGGATCATATGGTGAATCTATTGTGTTATTTGAGGAACTGCCATAGTGTTCAATAGCGGCTGCAGCATTCTGTATTGCCAAACTGCAACAGGGTCCCATTTTTTCTACATCCTCATCAACATTTGCTTATAGTAACTGTCCTAATGGCTGTGAGAGTGTATTGCATCATGGTGTTGGTTTGCGTTTGCCTAATGATTAGTGATGTTGAACATACTTTGATATGTTGTCCTCAAGCAGCTCCTCTTAGAAAATAATTCTCACTTCTGGGTTAACAAGAATGGTTGTGAATATTTCAGAGAAGCAGAAGAAAGTTAGGATAGGTTGTGGCTATCTTTCCTCCTCTCCCCAGCCAATGCAACTGTCCTTAGCTGGATCGAATCTCTTCCTCATCTTGTTCAGAGGAACCCTCCAGATCTCAGCTTGGGAAGGAGAGGGGTGATTATTTGCATGCCAGATGGGGTGGGGATGAAGGAAGCTGGCTATTCCTCAGCCATCCACACCATTTGTGAGGCTGCAAGGGCTCTGAGACACCAGGCAACTCACTTGTTGGTATTATCCCCAAACACGTTTACTGCTCTGCAGTTGCCAACATTTTGCTGTTATCCACTTTCCTATGCTCCATTTTTCTTGGGTTTAATGTCTTTTCCATTATTTCAATGAGGCTTCACATTAGTATGGAGATGAACGTCTTCGTAATTTCAAAGTCCCATAGTTACTTTATTAATGCTTGATAGTTTCCCCTCTTTAACTTTGTACTTTGGAAATTTATATTTACTAAATAAGTTTATGGATTACAATGGCTTCCCCCCATAACTTCCCTCTCACCCACAACCCTCCCCTCTCCCGCTCCCTCTCCCTTTCCATTCACATCAAGATTCATTTTCAATTCTCTTTATATACAGAAGATAAATTTAGCATATATTAAGTAAAGATTTCAACAGTTTGCACCACACAGAAACACAAAGTGTAAAATGCTGTTGGAGTACTAGTTATAGCATTAAATCACAATGTACAGCACATTAAGGACAGAGATCCTACATGAGTAAGCCCACAGTAACTCCTGTTGTTGACTTAACAAATTGACACTCTTGTTTATGGTGTCAGTGATCACCCTAGGCTCTTGTCATGAGATGCCAAGGCTATGGAGGCCTTTTAAGTTGGCTGACTCTGATCATATTTAGACAAGGCCATAGTCAAAGTGGAAGTTCTCTCCTCCCTTCCTCTCTTCAGAGAAAGTACCTCCTCCTTTGGCCTGTTCTTTCCACTGCTATCTCAGATCTTTCATTTAGGTTTGGGTGTGGGTTGTTGTGTGTGTGTGTGTGTGTGTGTTTCTTCCCCAGAGTGTCTTGGCTTTCCATGTCTGAAATACTCTCATGGGCTCTTCAGCCAGATCCAAGTGCCTTAAGGTCTGATTCCTTTTTTTTTTTTTTGTAAAGATTTTTATTTTATTTTTTGAGAGGCAGAGTGGACAGTGAGAGAGACAGAGAAAGGTCTTCCTTTGCCGTTGGTTCACCCTCCAATGGCCGCCGCGGCCGGTGCGCTGCGGCCGGCATACCGCGCTGATCCGATGGCAGGAGCCAGGAGCCAGGTGCTTTTCCTGGTCTCCCATGGGGTGCAGGGCCCAAGCACCTGGGCCATCCTCCCTGGCCACAGCAGAGAGCTGGCCTGGAAGAGGGGCAACCGGGACAGAATCCGGCGTCCCAACTGGGACTAGAACCCAGTGTGCCGGCGCCGCTAGGTGGAGGATTAGCCTAGTGAGCCGCGTCGCCGGCCTAAGGTCTGATTCTGAGCCCAGAGTGGTGTTTAGGACATCTGGCATTCTGAGTCTGCTGTGTATCCCACTTCCCATGTTGGATCGTTCTCTCCCTTTTTTATTCTATCAGTTAGTATTAGCAGACACTAGTCTTGTTTATGTGATCCCTT
Organism: Oryctolagus cuniculus; assembly: GCF_964237555.1. NCBI lineage: Eukaryota > Metazoa > Chordata > Mammalia > Lagomorpha > Leporidae > Oryctolagus > Oryctolagus cuniculus. The sequence continues at coordinate 76,176,840 of NC_091443.1, forward strand.
TGACTCTTAGACCTATCATTATGATCAATTGTGAACTGAAACTGATCACTTGGACTAGTGAGATGGCATTGGTACATGCCACCTTGATGGGATTGAATTGGAATCCCCTGGCATGTTTCTAACTACCGTTTGGGGCAAGTCCGATTGAGCATGTCCCAAATTGTACATCTCCTCCCTCTTATTCCCACTCTTAAATTTAACTGAAAAGTGATCTCTGTCAAATGTAACACCTAAGAACAATTGTTAATTGGAGTTCAACCAGTAGTATTAAATAGGATCAGCCCTTGTCCTGACTGTTGAACAACTTAATACTTTATCCCTTTTAGTATGTTTTTGTCCCCTCTCTTTAAATAAAAACAGGACAGAAGCAGAGGAAGAGTTGATGAGATATTTCACTAAGACTTGTTAAACTGTAACTAGGGATGAGCTTGCATTTCCGGGTACATGAGGTTGGTGTTTAAAGACCCTAATGCCACACTGAGGTCTCAAATCCTTTCTTGACTCAGATTTTCTAAGTTCGTTCATTTTTGTCTATGGAGAAAACATCCCCAACATACACCATCTTAAGTGGAAGGTACCATTTTATGTACCCTGTTTGGCTTTGCACAAAATCCTTCAGGAATGTACTGATCATCTGTTTTGGGCTACCTCCTCAGAAGCATTTAGGAAATTTGGCTTGGTCTGTTCCATTATACTCGGCACTCTAGAAAGATGCTTTTTAGTGTTTGATACGGGTATTAAAAAGTCAAATGGGGAAGCTACTTGCTGTTTGGTACAACTTCAGATGGACCATAGCCTGTCCTATTTTGACCCAAACAATTCCCTAATGATCTCAAGTCCCAAAAGAATAACTATTTGTCTTTTATTTTCACCCAATGTGATGTAGTAATGTCTTGACTTTTCAGTAAACTAAAAAATCTGAAACTATCCCTCGGTCCTAGGAGTATTCAGTTAATGTAAAGGAAGCAACTTTTCTTAAATAACCTAGTTAGCTTGTGTATACCAAACTCTATCCCAGCTAAGTAAAAAGGCATGTTCAACACTTCAGGCATGGAAAGCCATGACACTGTGGCAAAATATGTTCTACATGAAGGATCTGAGTCAGGCCCCAGTGGAAAGAAGTGGTCACAGAAGGATGTACTTTTTCTCTGAAGGGAGGAGAGAACTTCCACTTTGCTTATGGCCTTGTCTAAATAGTGCTGGAATTCATGGACTCGAAAGGCTTCCATAGCTCATGTCAAGAGATTCAGGTGATCACTGATGTCCTGAATAATGTTAATTGTTAAATCTACAACAGGAGTCATTGTGCACTTACTCTCCATGTAAGACCTCTGTTCTTAATGGTTTGCACTATGAAAATTAGGTGTAAAACTTGTTTCCAAACAGTAATTTGTGGGAGTACAAATTGTTCATCTTAGTATAGCATTGGTCTTCTGTATATAGTTAATTAAAAATGAATCTTAAGAATGGGATGGGAGAAGGGAGTAGAAGGTGGGATGGGAGTCAGGGTGGAAAGGTGGGTATGGGGGGATGAACCACTATATCCCTCAAGCTGTGCCTATGAAATTTGTATTCATTAAATAAAAGCTTTCTTAAACAATGCTCAAGTACTACAGTGCCACTATGGGTGGCTATAATTAAGATGCTAAGCATGCATCTTTGTTAGATACAGCAATTTCAGGTTTTTGTAATACTTTGTATGATGCTTGGGAAGCTAGAATTAGTTTCAGTGTACAAATAAGGAAATTCAGAATATTACATAAAACTGCTTTTCTAACATCAAATACTTCCTAGTAAGAAAATGAAGGAGCTGAAACACAATGCTTGCTGCAAAAAATGGATCTCTTTCTCAATCATTGCATTGAACTATAAATATGGGAAAAGTGATCAATGATGTGGAAGGAGAAAGACGTAAGGAAGGGTATAAACAAGACTGAACAATAAGTCCTCTCCTCATCTTCCAAAAGCCATTCAATTGCCTGTTCAGAGCTTTGTGACTTCATTGATATTGCTCCTGGACCTGGAAATGTGTACTGTTGCTTGGCATTTTGGATACATTGACTCCATGTAACAACACCCTGAATGCACTTCCACAAGAGCTGTGTACATGTTTCTTAACACGTACTAATTCTAGAAAAATGTTGGAAATTTGTGTGGGGGAGAACCTATTGCTTAATAGTTTCCAATAACAGTGAAAAGTTACTAAATTTCTTCGTGTTTGCTTGAAATCCATGAATAGGTTTTGCACATTTTCCATGAAGTGTATTTAAGGATGGGCATTTTGGTTTCCGGGGTACAGGAGTAATAGCTTTATCAAGGTGCTCACCTACATTCACAGAATGACTCAATGTCCTAAGCTGTGTGCATTTCCTCTGGGCAGGTTTTCTAGCCTATTCTAGGAGCCCTGAACCCCTCTGCATGGAGGTAGCCTTGATTTGATTAGCACATTGGGCTGCATGCATTCATACCTAGTTAGATGTAGTTAGGACACTCAGAAGAGAGCTTCCTATGGAAGGCTAAAAGAACACCTGTCCGCATTACTCAGTACCCTATATTCCTAGATGTTCACAAAGAAAAAGGACAGTCTTGCACTACTGTAGTAGACTACAGCGGTTTTCCTTTTTCAGAGAAAGGCTTTTGCTTGAAAGGAGTTAAAGGAGTCAGATACTAGTAAATAAAAACCTAATACTACCAGCATGTTGTAGAGGAGAATATGACTTCTGTATTAAGGGAAGTGATGAATGTTTTCACATTATGGGCACCATCTTGAGCACAACCTTAAAATAGTGCTTCAGAGATGGGTGACGACAGAGAGAAATTTGTCTCTACAGTTAAAGCCTTTCCTCTTCCACAGGAAATCTTCAGTGAGGATATGCTTTGGACCAGAGCTAACAGAATGTAAAAATTTCTAGCCTTGAGTGTTGCTGCCACCTACATGGCAGGAAGACCACAAATGACATCTAACAGCTTACCAGATGGGTATTGCCTGCTGTACATTTTCTATGGAAACATACTTTAAAAATCCGCAAATGTTTCTTGACTATTCCAATAATACGACAGTATTAATTTTTATCTGCTATGTATTTTTCAAATTCTTGTAGAAATGGGATGTTAGGTTTTGCTTAGATTGAGAATGCACAGATTACTTGATGTCTGGACTGATCCAAGGCAATCTATCATGAAGACGATTCCAAGTGAAACTGGATCCCCGTTATTACATTTCAAGGAAAGGGATGAATATTCTTAATCCCACTGTGCAAATTTTTGCTTGGCACACTATAAAATGTAAAAGTCAAAATGAAATAAAACATTTACTTCATTGATTAAAATTATAAATGGATGAAAATGGAGGAAATACAGATGTGACTCCTGTTTATAATTATTTCTTATAGGAAATGCGGATAACATTGGAGAGTTGACAGAAAATCTTAGCAGTCTAAAGGAAACTTGTGATGTCCTAAGAACACATCATAGCCTGCCTTTTTAGATATTGTCCAAGGCCATGATGCTGTTACAGAGGCTGTGTGAAAACATCCATTCCCTAGAAAATATACATGCAAGATCGAAGAGCCTATTGATGACTTTGCACATAATTGCAATTAAAATGATTGCTAAGTGAAAAAATGATGTGTTTTGGAAGTATGTGCCGACTAATTGCTATTACATAATATGAATATTGGCGTTTTGCTGGCATTTGGCAGTTTGCAGATTTAGGAATAGCATGTATTAAACATGAGCTAATTGTCTTTGTGTTAACTCTTATATCCTTGAATCAACATTACCTTTTCTTTGTGTATATATTTGTGTATATATATTAGTTTTTGTAGAGTATACGCATTTGAAAAAGCGAGAGGAGGAGAGAGATCTTTTATGCTCTGGCTCACTCACCAAAGTGCCTGCAACAGCCAGGACTGGGCCAGTTAAACCAGGAGCCAGGTACTCCAACTGAGTCTGCCACATGGTCAGCAATGGACCTAACTACTTAAGCCACCATCCACTGCCTCCAAGGATACATGAAGGGCACTGAGCTAGACTGGAAGCAGAGTAGCCAGGGCTCAAACCAGCACTAAGATATGGGATGCAAGTGTCCCCAAGTGTCGACTTAACCTGCAGTGACAACACCAGTGCTCATCACTTCTTTCTCAGAATGTTGAAGACGAACAAACCAAAAACCTTCTAAAATAAGTGATAGGCAAATGCTGAAGCATAGAACAAAAGCTGTGATGGCTGAAGCTGGGAGAAAAAAACCAGTAGCAATTTAGAGTGGCTTTTTGTTGAAGTTGATTTCTTCTGGGAGGATTCGTTCTGAGAGGGAGTGTGGAAGGGGCAAGAAGCACGGAGTTGCCACACAGACTCCAGGAGTTGGGTGAAAGTGGGCTAGAGGCGAGCAGCCCGCAGACTCACTTATTTCAGTTGCTACAGCTGCTTATGTAGCCAAGGCAGCCAATCCGGTCAAGGGGCGGTCTATGCCCTAAGCAATCACAGCCTGTTGCCAGGCAGTTTCCAAAGCCATCCAATCACAGCCTGTTGCCAGGCAGTTTCTGAAACCGTCCACTCATAGCCTGCTGGCCAGGCTCTTGTCATGTGGTTTCCGAAGCCATCCAATCACTGCCTGTTAGGCAGTTTCTGTTGTCAGTGGCCATCTTGGCAGGACCTTCTCACCGCATTCCACCACAGCTTTTTGGTTCCTTGCCTAAGTAACTGAGTACAGATCCAAACCCCCTGAATTCTTGCTCAAAATCAGCCTTTCAAATCCTAGCCTGTGCAGGAAGCAAGGCCCTGGGTCTCACAGTGATCGAGGGTCCCTCTCAGGGTTACTCCCTAATAAGCCAGTCCATGCTGGTGAGTTTGTGTTATTCTCTTCCCTTTATTCATGACAGAAAATATGCTCTGGAATGGCTTTTTAAAAACAGCTGTTTAACTGTTTATATGTGTAAGATTAACTCTAAAGAGTAAAGTTAACTGAAACTAGGTCTTAGAAAAAGTAAGAATGAGAATAGGAGAGGGGGAGGAAGAAGGGCTGATATTCCTAAAGTTGTATTCATGGAATGCGTGATTGTATACCTCAAAAGGTTTCTGGGGAAAATACGTTAAAGAGAACACTGAAGTTAACTATTTTGCTTAAAAGCACATAGATAATGAGTGGCAGAGGCAAGATTCAAACCAGTTCTTCCAGAAATCACAGTCCTTTGTTACTGGTTTGGTACCAAAAGGAACTCTGAGTTGCACACACGCCTTCATCCATTAGATTTTTTGGAACAAACAACAGTTAAAAAAAAAAAAAAACACAGCATTTGGAGAAACAATGTCAAGAAACATGCTCGCCATTCCTTCCTGCATACCTTTAGGAGTGATCCATGTCCCATATTTTGCTGGTCTATGGTTTTAGTTTTTGCATATTATTAAAATAACTACTACTTAGCATTGGAATCAATTATAATGAAGCTCATGGTGTAGTTATCAGTCTAAATCACCTGCAGTATGCCTTCTAGGGTAAAAGTGGATTTATGCTAGACTTCATGAACAGGGTCAAGACCAACAAGTAATAGAAAAAACATCAGGTCACATATTAAAATAACAAGACAATTGCAAAAAATCCATATTAAAATTTCTGGGAAAGACAGTATTTGAGAGGTCAGGATGAGAGTCCACAGTGAAGGGGTTGTGCCAGGGCAGCCTCACCTTGGTCCCTGCCCTGCTAGCAAGATGAAGTGACATAAGCCATCTCCAGAGGGTCATGTGCTGGAGGGAAGCTCCCATAGGCATGTTCTTCCTGGGAGATTTGTCCTTTCTGGTTTACCTTTGTCTTAGCCCTACTATCTGTAGCATCCTTGTTGACCATATTCCAGAGCAAAGTGATTGGGAGGGCGGGGCACTGTATGATGCCAGGTAACTTCACCAGAAGAACATCTACTCAAGAAAATATTCACTTGGAAATTAAAAAATTTATTTGAAAAGCAGAGTGAAAAGGATATACACAACGTATATATACAAACAAACCAAAAACCTTCTAAAACAAGTGATAGGCAAATGCTGAAGCATAGAACAAAAGCTGTGATGGCTGAAGCTGGGAGAAAAAAACAAACCAGTAGCAATTTAGAGTGGCTTTTTGTTGAAGTTGATTTCTTCTGGGAGGATTCATTCTGAGAGGGAGCGTGGAAGGGGCAAGAAGGGGCAAGAAGCGCGGAGTTGCCACACAGACTCCAGGAGTTGGGTGAAAGTGGGCCATATTTCATCTGTTGGTTGACTCCCCAAATAGCCAAAACAGCCAGGCTGAAATCGGGAGTCTGGAATTCCAAGCAGGTCTCCAATGTAGGTGGCAGAAGCCCAAATACTTGGGCCCTCTTCCACTGCCTTCCTTGTCACATTAGGGAGCTGGATCAGAAGCAGAGAGGCTGGTACTCCAACCACCACTCCAATACAGGGTGCTGGCATTGCAGGCAATAGCTTACCTCATTGTGCTACAACACCAGCCACAAGCATCACAACTTTTTTGGTTGCAGCTAATTTTGAAAATGTTAAATACTAGTATGCAAATATTTACAAAGGAATGACTTTTATGAAATTAAACACAACTTTGGGAAATTTACATAGACATTGTGTGAAGAATCACAATACCACTGCTTTAAAATAATGCAGCCATCGAGATACATCCAACAGAAAAGTAGCCCATTCTGTGGAACTAAGACTCAAATCAGACTCAAATCAACTGTAGCTACGTATTAGCCTTCGTTTTCAACACACGGCATAAAACTTAATTTTTATAAACTTCAGTTATTACAATGTGCTCTCTGAAATTGAAAGTACCTTTTCAAAAATGTGCATTGGGATACTTAAAAGTACTAAGACACTTAAGTTTTGAAAGTTTATAGGGACAGAAAAGTCTACCCAAATGCTACTGAAGGTCAAACTTACTTCCAACAATGAAATATTCAAAGGGACTTTGTAACTGTCAAAGAAACTGAATCAGACAGAATGTATCTTCCTTCCATTAGTTCACTCCCCAAATGGCCGCCACGGCCGGCACTGCACTGATCTGAAGCCAGAAGCTTCTTCCTGGTCTCCCATGCAGGTGCAGGGTCCAAGGACCTGGCCATCCTCCACTGCCTTCCTGGGCCACAGCAGAGAGCTGGACTGGAAGAGGAGCAATCGGGACTAGAACCTGGTGCCCATATGGGATGCCAGTGCCGCAGGCAGAGGATTAACCAAGTGAGCCACAGCAGCGGCCCCTGACTCAGTTTCTAAAATAAGACTGAGGCTGGAGGCTGTGTCTTGAACAGTGTTATCCATAATACTATACATTTTTCTTAATAGCATTTTACAGATTGCTCTCTGAGCCATCTGTGAGGAAGTTCTCTGGTGCAGGTGAGGACAGGAGGCTCTGAGAAGCACACAGCAAGCTTATGCTGCTCTAAACTCTGCTCTCCATAGTTAGGCAAAATACAATACAGCCAAGTTGTAACCACAAAACATAAAATCCAGGGGTGTAAAGATGGCTACCCCAAAGACAAAAAATAATTCATTACAAGTTTATTATACCAACGGAAGAATTGGGAGACTGAATACAAACTTGTGCACTATTGCAAATAGTGGTTACCTAATGCTGGGTGCACAAAACAACCACCTAACTAAGAGGAAGTCTGTGTTGAGTCGTTAGTTATGTTACCAAGTAGTCAACCATAGGGTTCACTCAATGTATGGCTATTTCAAGTCTGCTAAAAACAAATTACTAGAACATGGTGGGCATAACATAAACAAGTCGTTTTAAAACAGCAGTGGGTTTGTGTCATAGTATAGTTGTGCAAGGATATTTGGAAAGCATTATTTAAATATCTAGAACTTCAATTTTCAAGAATTAAAAGTTTTGATAGTTAATGATAGTCTCTAGAATTCATTTTGATGAAGTGTATTTTAAGTTACTTAAAGTTTTATAGTTGAGTGTCCCCAATGTGAGGCCAAAAAGTCATTTTCATTCAGGAATATCAGGGTTATGCTAGTTATAATTTCCCATAGTTAGTAACATCAAACTAATTATCAAATTTTGCTTTCTAGAAAAAATGCTAAATATGACAACTGTTAAACCCTATTTCTTTTGTTAATTAGGTAGTATGACAGAGAAGGTGGGGGGGGTGAGCTTCCATCCACTGATGCACACCCCAACTGCCCAAACAGCTAGGTCTTGGCCATGCTGATGTCAAGACCACGAAATTCCATTTGAGTCTCCCATGCTGATGGAAGGGACCCAAGTACTGGCCACCATCTGCTGCCTTTCCAGGCACATCAGCAGTAAGCTGGATCAGAGGTGGAGTAGCTAGAACTCAAATTGGCATCTAATACAGGATGTGGGCATCCTAAGTGGGAGTTTTACCTCTTGTGCCACAACATCTGCCCCCTGAAGATTATTTTAAATGAACAGGAACTTGACCATCGAATTTTTAATTCAAATTTCTCCCATTAGAAAACATATGCTCTTCTGATGTTGACATCATTCAAAATAATTTTTATATTTGAGAAAGTTAGGGGAAGAGACAAGGGCCAGAGCTGTGCCAATCCGAAGCCAGGAGCTGCTTCTGGGTCTCCCACATAGGTGCAGGGGCCCAAGGACTTGGGCCATCTTCTGCTTTCCCGGGCCATAGCAGGGAGCTGGATCAGAAGAAGAGCAGCTGGGACTGGAACCAGTGCCCAAATAGGATGCTGGCACTGTAGGCAGAAGCTTGGCTAACTATGCCTCAGCACTGGCCCCCTCAAAATATTTTTGAAAGTCCTCCTTCCTTCTAATGGCCTTGAGAGCCACTACAGACTGTAATAAAACATGTTCAGTTGCTTAGTTCGCTACTTTGCTTTATTTGAAAATTTGTTTCAAATGGTTTTTTGCTATTCCTGAAGGAGACAGAGGTAATATCATTTTAAAAGGGTGATGATTTTCTGTCATTTACATTAACAGCATGTAAAATTTCTAAACAACTCAAAAGTAATTTCAAGTAGTAGCATCATAGTTTAGGAAACAAAATGCACACTCTGATCTAACTGAAAAGTCATAGCCGTTTGATGTCTGCACTCTGTATTACTGAGGTTGACCACTAATTATAAACTCCTTAAGGCAGAGAGGATGGCATTTCAGATACAAATTCTCTAATCTCCATCTCCTTCCCACTGCCTCCCGGCATAGGATCTGCAGGGATACTCAAATACCTGTTGAGCTGAAGTGACTAGAATTTCCCTATTAGAGCTGTATCACATATTTAATACTCTGCCTTCATTTTCCTATGGCTAAGGTAATATTTGCATTCATAACATATACATAAAATTATCTTTGATTTTATTTAAATCAAGGAATTAGACCATATAAATTCAAGTAAATACATCAGATCACTAAAGGCTACTTCATAAATGCATACTCTTATTTCATTTGCTTCATAAATTTTACAGAATCCCTTCCAGTCAAGCTTCTTTGTGGGAGAATTCCTAAGTTTATATTCAAAGGGATCACTTGTGATATAAGTAGATCTCTTTCCCAGTTCACATCTAGATCAGTGTTTAGCCAAAGATGGGCCAACTAGATAAATCTTCAGCTAAATACCTTAGCTTCAATGTCACTAGAAGTCCAAGTTGACTAGACTGAACAAGATGGGCCACTGTCACACTGTCATCACATGTGGACTAACTGATTACATACAACTGGTTGACAATATTACAATACTTTTCATAAAATTTACATGTATTTCATAGAACTCTAAGGATATAATGACACTTTGCTCTTTTGATCTTGTGAAAACATTTTCAATTAATCACAGGCTTAATGTTCCACTAAGCACAGTGTTCAACTATTAAAGTAGAAAAAGGCCAGTGTTCCATAAGAATATATAGATAATGGTTATAAACAATAGTCATAGATGTCAATTTCACTTACACTTACAATTTTTTGTACTCTACATGAACTACCACAAATCAGAAACCACACTATTTTTTGGGCTTTGGTTTATTTCACTAAGCATAATGGTCTCCATTTGCACCCATTTTGCTGTGAAAAACAGGATTTTTTATGGCTGAGTAGTATTTCATTGTGCGTGTGTATATACATTTTATCATCCGTTGATGGACATCTGGGTTGATTCCATTTCTCAGCTATTGGGAATTGAGCTGCTATAAACATAGGGGTACAGACAACTCTTTCATATGCTGATTTCACTTCCCTTGGGTGTATTCCCAGGAGTGGGATGGCTGGGTCATATGGTAGATCTATTTTCAGATTTCTAGCAATCTCCATACTCTTTCATAATGGCTATACTAGTATACATTCCCAACAGCAGTGGATTAGGGGTACCTTTTCCCTCACATCCTTACCAGCATTTGGTATTTGATTTTTGGATAAGAGCCATTCTAACTGGGGTGAGGTGAAACCTCGTTGTGGTTTTTCACTTACATTTCCCTGATAGCTAGTGATACTGAGCATTTTCTCAAGTCTGGCCTGGAGTGTTGGAGACAGGGGACCCACTGGCTCCCTGCTGACATTTCATGGTTAGGGAGCATATAAGCCTCCACTAAACAAATGTCCTAACCTATAAAAGTTTTAAGTTTAACTACATGGAAGCACCAATCAATTTTAAAGTATCATGTTATGCTGGTTTTAATGTGGCTGATTATATAATTCCAGGACTGAAGAGATAAAGGAAAACACAAGAAAATAGTGTTAAATTTGCATCTGTGGGCTAGCATTCCTTACTGGAAATACTGAAAGAAGCAGGTGTACTGAATGACTTGTACAATGATTTTCTAAAAGCAGGTGAGCTCTTTTAAAGCAGTAACTATAGTCTGAATGTACTCAGACTCAAGAAATAGCCAAGCCACTACAGCATAATAACTTGACCAATAACATTGCTTCTATACAGTGATGAACAAAAACATGTTTGGGGTTTCTTAGTTTGTCCAAATCCAATTCCTACAGCTGAGACACTATTTAGCACACCTTGCAGGAACACACCTTTAGTATCCATGAGTGATGTCTTGGCCCACCTAGAAGGAAAAAAACACATTCTGGGTTATAAAATGAGATGGAAAGAGAAAAGGAAAGGAATGAGAGAAGGGGTTGAGGAAGGGAGGAATGAAGGAAAAATCATGAGGTAAAGGTACTGCCTGTAATTTCTACATGATTTATAATCTTGAAATGAAGTATGTTAACAGTTTTACAAACCAGGAAACTTTAATTTCTCACTAATAAGTTGGATTTTTAAAGTAATTGAAAAAGGTGATGAATTTGCTATGGAATTAGTAAATTTCTCTAAATTGCAGATTTCTCTAAACAAACTTGAAACTGCAGTTTTAGGATCAAGCACTAATTATAAACATTAATGTGGTTTGCATTGTAGACAACAAACACTTATTTCTAAGACTAACTGGATCTCACTAGATGTAAATTATTTTCAGTAACCAACTGGAGTACTGTACCTTAAGTTTTTAAGTGGAGTTATATTAATAAAGTGACCCTGAATAGTAAATTACCATTCCTATTGGTGAAAACTGAAAATGTTGATTTTGTTTAAACTAATAACGTGTATAAATGTGTGAACATGTATGTACATCTTATGAAAACACTTTTGCATGCTTTTTAAGTGATTGCATTGATGCCTGAATATTCTTTGAGTAAATTAATAGAATTATGGATGCTATTAATATTTAGAAATATTGATGTTGTTAAAACAACTTGAAGAAAGAGCTACTGTACTACTGAAATCATTCTTCCTTCTAGAACACTTTTTCAGCACTAACCCTAAGAGGCACGTTCTTGATGGCTAAGACTGATGGGCTGCTCAGACATTCCACATTCTTTCTGCTTCATGCATCATCATCGGCCATCTCCAACACTCCAGTGCTGAATCTGTCCTACTTTCTGTTACCTCATTTTTGCTGGTGATTCATGAGCCAGAATAGTAAAAGGAAAAATCAAGCTTGGCTTTGCACAATGAATTAGCCCCTGGAAACTGAGTGAGAAATCCAGTTTTGTTCATCAGATTCATGCAAATGTAATATTGATTGACAATGATGTATATAGATCCACACACATAACACGCTATATAAAAACCACTAAAATGTTCTATTAATGGCAGAATGCAGACTGATTATAAACTACTTCAGAAAGATGGAAAGACACTTATACAAATGCATTTTGGGGGACTTCAAGCCCTCTTGCCACTGTTTTCAGCTGATGCCACTTTTACTTTACAAGGTACAAAGGACAACACACTTAAAATTTTCCAAGTCAATAAGAAGAAAGCTCAAGGCCTGGTCTGAACGCTGGCATAGAAATTGTGAATGTCACACTAAGTTTGTTTTTATGACAATGAGTATGATGAACATAAAGATACTTGGCAACAATGAGTTTGTTTTGAAGATATTCTATAGAATGAAGACTGTAGGAAATGAAGTTAACCAGCGAAATACTCAGCTGGACTATTTTTGTGATAACATTCAGATTCAGAGGCAACAGGCCTTAAAGAACCAAAGCCAGCCAGCCTAATGGCCCTGGCATCTCAGAAATGGGAGCTGCAAGTTCGTGATGTTGTGTCAGTGCTTCTATTACTAGACATCAAAGGTATTCCCACAGGTTTCGGAAATGTATAAATGCCAGTAAAGGAGCAAGTAGATTTCAGAGTTGAAGATGGAAACTTCAATCTGGGATTCACCTGTGAGTCAAAACTCTTGGCTAATGAATTATTCCATAGAAGAGACACTACTAAGGGATATTTTCCCCCCATCAGACAAGACCTCCAGGCCCACTAGCAGGGTCAAAGGAGCAGGCATGCTCTGGTTGACAGGTGCTTTGCCAACCTTAATGGACTCGAGGCACTCACCTGGGTATACAGCTTGAACCAATAAAGAGGTCACAGTGGCATGATGAATAAGGTAGATCACTCTAGGGACCAGGTGAACAACCACTCCATAAGGCATCTAAACTGTGACCTATATGCAGCCTGCAGCCTATTTACAACTGGATCATCCCAGTTAAATGCGTACTGAGGAGTGATGCCAATGTAAAAATAAACAATCTGCATACGGATGTGAAAATCCATTGCAGACAAAGATCAATTCATTAAGTCAATTTTTCTAGCTTACATAGATTATAAAAATTTGATAGTTTTTAAATGTCATGAATACAATCAACATTTCAAATAACAAATTCACCTTTATGTCCCCTTTCCTTTCTGCACTTGAAAATAAGCTGGCATTAGCAATATAAAAGCTGTCAGGGCTCAAGTACAATGTTCAGGGATCTTGTGAAGAAAAGACTTTATCTGGAAGGAATATAGGAAAGACATTCTTGTATGAAGAAATGATTGTTTTGGTTTTCCGTATGCTGTTGAATCAGCTGGCCTATTCATTGAAAATGATGTAATATATCAGTCATTTAGCAGCACATGGGAAAAAGCTACATAATGTCACTATCCATTCAAGCTCCAAGACTGATCACATCCAACTTTGTAACTGGAGGACTTTACATATACATGGAAACATTAAAAGGAATTTTAGATGAGTGACAATATTCTAAATGAAAAGGTAAGGATGATGTATACAAATGTGAAATTGCTGCTCTCCCTACAACGAATAAACAGTACATGAACACAACTTTCAGTTTAGGCACTGAAGCACCTCGGCCAAATATTAGCACCTCTTCCCAAATATTATTAGCACTTAGAAATCCAATTTTCTATTCTATTCCACTAACCAAGGTGGTTAAAATGTTCTAGAGAAACGCAGCTCACATGTGGTAAGGAGAGGTCACCGAACCACCAGAATAAGGCTTGCAGGTTCAGAGCCCCTACACCTTTGATGGACTTGATATTTTGAGGTTAAAGTTTCAGGCTCTGAAAAGTAGACATTTATATGTTCAGAGTCCACAGAAGCATATATAGCAGAAATACATGACTTATCTTCCTTCATGTTCCGTTTTACCCATCTTGTGTCTTGCACGCTCCCACTTCAAGGAAATGCACTCTCTCATCAAAATCTTTCTTACTAAACAAGCACCTCTGTCAGAAGTGTCTTAATTTCTTATCACAGAATTTTATCCACACAAGGAGCAATAAATAATTCATGTCACCGCCTCTTTGTGTGTCCCTGAACTGCACAGAGCTGGAAGGCTGACAGCTGTGTCAGGACAAGCACCAAAGATCTGACATGACAAGTGACTAACAAGTTTCTTTCAGTTCACAGTGCAAGAGGACAATGGCCCAAAGTGCGGAGAGAAATCCTGAAACAAAACAAAACTGCTGCTTTCTTTTTACCTAAGTGTTTGCTATGAGCTTATTTCCAACCCACAAGCCCTGGTCATTTCATAGGACTGCCCAGCCCCCTTTATTCCGCACACTCGCTTGGCCATTTACGCCTGGCCACGGATCAATATGAGCAATTCTTGGAGAAATACGATGTCTCCATGACAACCAAGCCACAAATTCTCGGTGGAAGGCAGTGAGACCAGTAGTGAAGTCTCCAGAGGTTTCTAGGTCTATAAGGCAAGATGTCTTAAAATGCAGGACTGGACAGAAGAAGAAGCCAGAGTAATTCATTCTTTATTACAAGCTTAATGATGTCCCAAGTAGAGAATAGTACTCACTTTTTAAGTTAAAGATGCTTGAGTGGTACCTAGATTTTCTAATTTTTTTCTGATATGTCCGATGAGTAGAAACAAAAGAATAATATGCTATACTTAAATCTCGCTTCAATCCCACCCACATTAGGAGATGATTGAAATTCTACTTTTGAAACAGTATAAGGCTGATGCGCTCTGAAAAATATTGAACTCATAGGTAAAAACTTGGTTTTAAGTGCCTGACAAAGTGACTGATAGAAAACTATTCAGATACTTTGAAAACCTAGTCAACAATAGGGATTTTGGTCCAAACTAAAAGTAATTTTTAAATAGTGTTCATTATAGAAATCTAATTCCTTTGCCCTCTTACTTAGAGTGACATATATAACCTACATGTTTCTTGGAGATATTGTCGTGGGGGTGGGGTTAATTTGCTCTTTCAAAGTGCCTGTCCTTGCTAAAGAAGCAATTTTCCAATTCCATGGGAAACAGAAGCAGAGGTACAGCTGAGAATGGGCACATGGCAGTAGTTCATCTTTGGGGCAATAGTGGTGTAGTCGAGGGGGCTGACACGCAGTGCCATAGCCACTGGGCCTGGAACGGTTCCGAGATGACTTAGGGGACCTGACATAGATTGCAGACGGCACCTTTCACTGAAAATTAAATCCCGGTTGCTCTCCTCAGGGAAGGATCGGGGGACTGTTTGCATCTGCCCCCTGTCAGTGAGAGCTACAACATTTGGAAATCTCTTAACTAAGCTGACAGGCCACAGAAAGGATGAATCAAAACTATGATACATGGATCGGCACACAAAGATGGGAGAGGGGAGAGGGTACATAGCAGACAGTTAAAAACAAGAGAAATACTAAGGGGAGGGAGATGTTTAACCCTTTCAACTCATAAGGTTCCTTCTAGCACCTTAGGGTTTTGTAGTGATTTAGGGATGTCATTCAACTGTTACAAGATTACTTTCTCGTGAATTGATCAGTTATTAAGACTACACATGCTTCAAAGCAAAACAAAATAACAATTCATGCCCAGTGTTCCTGGCTGTATCTTGCCAGTATAATTCTGTGTATTCTTTCCATATGTTAAAAAATAAATGCCACAACATTGTGTGTACTCAAAAAAAAAAAAAATCAACTGAAGTAACTCGGACGTAGAGTGCATTTATTGTGTGGGAAAGGGATGCTATTTTACTATTTGCTTTTGTGTGTGTGTGTGTATAAAACAGTCAAAGAACCACTACTTTGCTGCTGAAACCCTCTCCTTCCAGTTAGAGTCCTGTTAGTCTTTAGAAGGGTAAATTGAACGGTAATGAAGACAGTTTCTTTGTCTACACCTCTCCACTTGGGCTTGACTTTTCTTAGCTCCCATTCTTGGAAATAGTTACAATGTTGCCATTTTCCAGTTTTCACTGTGCCTCTATTAACCAGTTTAGCCTACAATTGATGATAATGAACGAATAGTGTCGGCCTCCCTTCTCAGTCGTAAAGCCTTTGTACTTCCTCCAACTGAATTCCTGATGAAAGAGGAAAAGATAACAGCTCCACACCGTGACCTCTGGAGGTGACCATTAATTTGACAGTGCAGCTGCTAAGAGAAAACAGCATTACAATGGCCTCTCCCCCCACCCCCTTCCAAGGACCCCAAAGCTCTGTCAGATTTATCATTTTATACTGGACCATTTTTAAATGGCTTTCACCTGGACTCTCAGATGCTTCTAAGACACCTCTGTCAGGCGTGTCCTCAGTGTGTTGGAAGTTTGCCGAGCTGGAGTTGTTGCCATGCTTGACTGGACTGGCTGGTGCTATTTAAAAAGGAGAAAAGGAAGAAGAGAGCAATGAAAAAGGACCGGTAAACACCATTAAACCATTTCCTTTTATTCCACAGATATTTTCACACACACAATGTAAACACAAATAATAAATTGAAATAAAATGTATCCTCTAAGTATTTATTGGCAGATATGTAATTAATTAAAATCTATAGATGAGACTTTATCTTAGAAGAAGTTCATGGCATCAGCTTAAAAGCTACAAAGTAACAAAGTGATCCTTCCAAAGTAGAAACTGTATTTCCAGTGCGGAAATCTAAAACAATGTAGTCAAAGGATGGCAACAGGACACATCAAGAACACAACCCATTTAGAAAGACCAGCTCCACACTCGTGGCAATGGTTTATTTTTTTCGTGCAAATGATAGCTAATAAACACTTCGTATATGTTGGTCTCTTGTGTGGAATTAAAAACCATGGTACCAAACACGTAGAAAAGTCCTATAGAAACTACATCTAGAAATGTGGAATGGTGGGTTGAAAACAGTAATAAGGAGGGCTGGTATTCTGAATGTAGGTCTGCAGACAACCTGTCAGGAAATACTATTTCCTAAGTAAGAATAATGACCATAAGGAGAGGGCTTATATTTCCTCTGAACTACCATATATCCACTAATTCTGTTGGAGAAACAGACTGAAGTTTCTGCATTTTTCTAGAAGTTAGAAAAATAACTGGTCCAACTTAAGATAACATTCCTATATCACATTTGCCTTAGAAGAAACTCAAACAATGCCAACCTCTAGTAACGTGAATTATGTCACACTTGCTTGTCTAAAGCCAAATGTTATACATGTGTATTTATTATTGAGCACATGCACTTTTCATCTAGCATAAGGTGCTGAAGTAACACTACCAGTACCTCTTAGATCCACATAACATGTTTATAAGCCATAAATAAGATATATAACCATGCATGAACTACGTTTATTGGCACAGGGCTGCTGTTAACTAAATATCCACTAGGAGACCAGCAGGCAGTGCAGAGACTGGAGCTTGTTCCCTCACATACTGGATATGGGACACAGAGGCATCCCACCCAAGGCCCAAGCACCTGCCACACTGCCCTGCTTGTGCGAATGGAGAAGAAACTACATTGAGGCCATAACCTGAGGCTCCCATAGGTAGAAATTTGAATGGCCAAGAGTTATGCTACTAGTCTCAAACATTCTCTCCAGACTATTTCACTAACCTCCTGGGGTCACAGATACTATGAGCAGGGCATCCAAAAATCCATGGAATATGTGTATTATGGAGAAATTTGCATGGACTTCAAAATCTTTTTTGCAAAAAAAACTTGCTTCTCTTTTTCCCACAGACTTCGTGAAGTCCTTTTCTACTCTGCTCTTCGGAAACACATGCATAATGTGAACTCACTGCTTCTCTAAAACCTCATTTGGAAACAAAATATGGGAAATGTAGGAAATTCTTATTTTAAGAAAATAAACCTAATTTGGAGCATTTTTTAAAAACACAGAAGTAGACACAATGTCTGTCTTACTCAGTTCTGTGCCCTGTATATTTGTAGAACAGTGCCTGGGCCATGGAAGGTATCCTGCAAGGATTTCTGAGAGGAATAAAAAGCCCAGGCAGTACACTGGATGCTCGCTGCCTTAGAGGAATGTGCTTTCAGTTGTGTTTCTGCTAGCTCTGTGTGTCCTGTTGAGCCCTACTTGAGGCCAAAGATGCCTGTTTGTCTAATGGTGATAAGAGTTTTTGACTTGGAGCAACAGGGATGACATAAGTGGTTACTGAAGTAGCTGTCTTTAATTTGCTCAAGGTTAACAACATTTCATAATTTGAATCTACAGATTGCTGTGAAAGGTTTAATTGGGATAGGTAAATAAATCAAAGTCATATAGAATAATACTTGTCAAGATTTCCAGCCTTGTTTTTAATTACCTATATTTATCTTTCTTGGTAACTTTCTAGAATATTGGTTTATAAGAAGAAATTCATCATATTAATTTCATTGCTAAATGCCAGTGAGGCATTTATTTGGTCAGTTGGATTGTACCCATCATTCTGTATACTGTTCTTTGATAATTTGAAACTTTCATCCATTCATCTAATTGTCTAACAAATATTAAGTACCAAACATTTAGAAGATGCTGTAAAATTCAAGAGGGAAAGGAATTAGAACATGGTTATGGCTATACTTACTGGTGATAAAGTAGTCCCAGGATATTCTGACGTCCCAATACTCTAAAGAGGTTTGGCGCATAATCTTAAACTTGTGCTAGTAGATGCCATACAGTGTTCCTAGTTTTTTCCCCCTCTATTTGATTTTGGAGGGTACAGTTTGTGTGGAGTTAGGGGAATAGATAAGGTTATTCCTCAGGTGTCTTGGCTTAATTATGTTAGCTTCCATACTTTAGATGGTATGAGACTTGTCATTTTTACAGGCAGTTAATAGAGAATCCAATGAAACAACTATAGAAGAAATACCTACATTCTGTCAGTTGGGAGCAGAAAGCTTTGGAAAGAAATTGCTGCCATTCTACTTTCCATTTGTTGATAAACTAATCATTGCAATTGTTCTTCGGGGTGTTTCTTGTGATGCTTCATCATTAAACTCTGACATTATGTGTGACCAAGGCTTCTCTAATGAATCATTTCTAAAACTATGAAATCAACTATTGATCTAGTGCTTATTGTGGGCAGAGTTCTATGCTAGATTGTGAGGGTAAGGAGAACAAGCTTCTAATGTGTCCTCATGCAACATGTGCTCTAGCTGAAGTCCTATGAAAAGTAACCAAGAGGATGCATGACATACAACATTCCAAAAGTGGAATCTAAAGTAGACCTCCTGGATTTAGAATGCAAGAAGCCCACAGGAAGGCTTATCAAAGCACAAGAAGTGTCAGCCTACACATGCCTCTGCCACCCTGCACCCCCATCCCTACCAAAATATATTAGCCCAGCGGCCACCAGTGTATTCACTAATGTTGCTACCTACTTTGTATGTGTTTTTAATGGATTCTTCTTACATGTCTCTTTGAGAGTTTCCTGAATTGCTGTTCTTGGCTAATTCTTCACACCTGTAGAAGTTAGCTATAGACAGGTTTTTCCTAGTCTCAGATAGTCAATAATTTGATCTTTACTGATGGTGGGCCCATTTATCACAGTAAGTTGTCCTTTCACTATACATATTGACTTTTACTTATCAATACCAAAGTCCATTTGTAGCTCATCACTAAAGTTCTGGGATATTTTCAGTAGTTTTTGAAGGTGCATTTTAGAGCTTGGCAGAGGGATACTTCTGACATCAATATAGTGCAAATGGTTGCTAGGCTCATCTTCAGTCTAAAACCAACTGCTTATTTCCTCTATAATGGAATCTGAAATAGTCCACACTTGGCGGGTAGAGGGAAAAAGACAAACTGTTCTTGACAGTTCTACCAATGAAAAAATGTGACGCTGTACCACTTACTGATCATAAACCTCAAAATATTGACAACTGAAAGACCAGTGTTCTAAATATCATTGCAATAATGTTGGTACCCAGATGTAGAGAGGCATCCATGTACTTTTTTATAAATGCATTTGACTCTGGCACCTTTAAGCATAATGTTATTCTTCTTGATCCTGAAGAACTTCAAATGGCTCAGTCAAAGCCAACCAGAAATCCATAGGTTTTAAATCACATTCAAGAATACCTTAAGAGGAAACTCAATATTTTAAGAATATAAAAGGATTTTTTAAAAATGTGATACATTTGCCCTCTAAAAAGCCCTTCTTTGTCTTGTCATTTGCAGAAATGATATTAGCTGTTGAAAGCATCTAGCCTAGGAAGCAAACAATTCCAAGAAGTAGCCTCCTATACCCACCAAGTGCGTAGGCACTGGGAAAAAATCTCCTTCCACTTTCACAAACAGCAGCTGATTGTTCCAAGCGAGGCCACTTCTATTGTACTTGTACAGCCCTTCTTAAAATCCACATCATTTGCATTGTGAAATGTGCAGCTACAAACAATGTTTTTAATGCATGACTTATAAATGATTTAGAAATGGATCCCATTCATCATATATAGGCATTTTGGAAGTAAAGGGAATATTTGTAGGAAAATCATTAATAAAATTAATTTGAAATATTGGTCAACTTAATAGAATAAACTTACGTAGTACCAGATAAAACTCGTACAAAATTAATCACATATCAAGAGCAGAGGTAGGGGAAGACTAAAAGGCAGCTCAGACATGTGAGATGGGTAGGAGGAGTTACAGCCCTCAGTTCAATTCTATTAGCTCAATATAGTAGCCAAGAGTTGATCACTTCGCTGATCAATAGCTTAAGTCTCTTCCCAATCTTAGAGTCACTATTAATAAAAAAAAAATTCTTTCTATGGCCTTGGAAGAAAGAGGTAGAAGTAAATACTAATGCTAACAGCAGATCACAAAAGGTAGCAATATACTTTAAGTCAGGGAGACATAATCGACAGATTGACTTTAAGTGATAGCACCAAATCTGTAAATGAAGACATTGTCATTTGAACAGATCTCAAATCAGTTAACAAAGTGGTTTATTTCTGGACAGATGGCTTATCAAGAAAACCTATCCAGCTAGAGCGCTGTGTACATATACCCCTACTTTTAACCATATCTATTGAGATAATCAAATTATAGGACTTGATTATATTTGAATAACTAAAGCTGCATTCTACATCAGATTTCAGGTTTCCTTTGTTTTCAATGTGGACTCAAAACTGGAAAAATCATGTAGAGATGCCAAAATTAAATCGGGTATATAAATTTAAAATGAATCTTAATGAAGAATGGGATGGGAGAGGTAGTAGGAAGTAGGATGGTTTGGTGGAAGGGCGTGTATGGGGGGAAGAACCACTATAATCTGAAAATTGTATCTATGAAATTTACATTAAAAGCTCTCTATAAAATAGGTATCTAATCTTTATATCAAAGCAGTAACTTTTATAGACAGTCAAGATGACTTAACATTAGACTTAAGTGTTTGCCATTGCATTGCAACTATAATCTGATACAGAATATTCTCTGGGTGGCATTTTGTAGTATAAATTTAAGGGTGATATTTTTCAATTTGTAAGGAAACTTTCCAATGTTGCAAAGAGCATTGTTTTAATATTATCTAGATATATATAGTATTTAAATACACAATACAGAGGATCAAGATACTGACTAGACTAAGGGGGAAAAATCTGTCTATAGCCAACTTCTGTAGATGAATAGTACAGGTAGATACTGAACCAATTTGGGGGGAAATAAATATGAAGAAACTGTTTTTAAACCCTGCTTTACTCCTCTCAGGAATACAGAAACTCCTGCTTTGCATGATGTTTGAGGGATGGGCTGCTTTGCTAACACTGATAAGCAAGAAAGTACTGCACTTTTAGATGGGTCCAAGGCACAAGGCATCAAATGAATGAAACAGCTAACAAGGTTTCCTAAGAATTAAAAAGAGAAGCAACAATCAAATTCAATTGCAGTTAAATGGGAACATCTCAAGGTCAGGTCTGCAATGTGTAGCTCAAAGTTACACAAGCATCTCCTCAAATCTATTTGTGCTAACAGATAGTCTCCATAAAGGAGACTCCATGGCTTGGTTTCTGAATGGAAAATAAAATTCCTTGCTAGTGAGCACTCAAAAAATATTAAAGGAAAAATATAAGTTGATTACAGAGATGGACTTACAAATTCCCAGGGAAGGAATGCAGTGGAATAAGGAGCAACTATAGAAAAGCTGGTTTTCAATCTAAGCTCCACTCCCAGTAGCTTGATCTTAGACATGTCATTTTACTTTCCCAGTCTCAGTTCTCTCCTTTATAAGATGAATGAGTTGGACCAGTCACTCTGATGCCTTTCAGCTCTGAAATTCAAATATTCTCCCAGTGATGAATCCAAAAATCGACCAACCACTCAGTCTACCGCTGAACAGGAGACTGAGAGGGTAAGTGGCCAGTATACCATTCTTGGAAATAAAGACTTCGGAACTTTCTCTGAATTAAGACAGATAAGTATTTCCCCTCAAGAGGACTGACTTCTTCTTGGCCTCACTTCCCCAGGCAATAAGGTTTTCCATGATTGTCAAATGAACGACAGGGTTATGAAGCAATGTGGTGTATCTGTGGAATTGTATTCTTCAGAATCCAAATCTGACAAGGATAACCATCACAGTCCTAAGTCTTCCTCTTCCCTTTATACCTAAGGATGAAGTCACTTTGTCTTGGACAAGTTCGACTTGTAAAACAGTCATCAGATTATCTGAACTCAGACTGAAATGGACTATGGCAGCATGGGATGGGGAGCATCTGACAAAGGAAGAACGGGCAGGTTTGGAAGGAGGAAAGGCTAGGAACGGGGAAATGCACAACTGTTCTCCCTGCCCCTGCATTATTTCCTCACTCCAGACTTGGATCCTTCTGTTACTAAATTCTGCCAAGACTGCTTGATAGTCCCCTTTCTAGCACCATTTCCTTGTAAGCTGTATGCTAAGGAGAGAGGTTAGTAAGTAGATAGTCCTCTTTAAAAAAAAAAAAAATCAGTCAAAATAGTTCCAGGACTTTGGTCTTTGAATATTGAATAAATTCAGAGTAGAAATAACTCAGGGAAACAGTACTTACTGTTATTTATATTTATAATTTGGTAAAGAATATACTGAAAGTAAACTGATCAACTCTGCAAGCTCAATCCTAGCTTTCCATGTCATAGAGACCATTTAAGAAGGGGACTTAGGAACAGCTTACTCAGAGGACTCCATCACTACAGGGAAGTATAGATGATAGAGGAGTACTAAGAATGCATTGAAAATAACTCTAGTGTTGATCATGCAATTTATGTATTATAAAAGTCATTTCAGTTTTCTCGTAAGGCCTAAATCCTATGGTAAATACAGAAATGCACTCATTTTAGCTATGGTTCCAGAGTTCAACAACATAAGTTGAAGGAAGGCTAGATCTCAAAGAAAACAAATAGATCCCCCTGTGTTGATAAATTGAAGAGTCAGCAGAGGGAGAATTCTTAATAGGAATTTACTAGTAAAGTTCCCAGTTTGTATTTCAAAAATTTAGAAAAAGGTCAGGAAAAACAAAAGACCTTTCAATCAAAAGAGCATCAAGCTAGCATTTGAGATGAGAGATAAACATGATTTATATATGAACTTCAGATAAGGATTCACAGTATCGGACAACTTAAATCACAGCAAAGTCTACGGTTATCCTTAAGGAAAGGCACCAGACACACTGCTCTCCTGAATCACTGGGAGACAAGACTGTCAAATGGCCCTAGCACTGGAATTTGTAAGAGCAGCAACCTCTCTGCAGGCCAAACCGAAGACAATGCCATCAGTGTGGGGAGAGTGGCTGGCAGGCAGTCTCATATTCCCCCCGATAGCTGTCTCTATCTCCAGGGAAAATGTTTATCTCAGATGGTTAGTCAAGTGTCAGAGCTCTGCCATCTCCCAGATAGGAAATGGGAAATGAGGAAATCAAATTATCAGGATTACGCTTTCGTTTCCCAGTTCTTTGTCAACATTAAGAAGGATGTAAAGAAAAGGTCCAAGTTGCCATATTTTGTATCATTAGGTTTTGCTACTGTGAATGATTTATTTTTATTTGAGTGGTATCAAAATGGTATGTCAGTGTACTTGCTGATGTAGAAGGGAAAAATGCTTGGATGTTGATAATGCACTTTACCACTGTGTTAGAATATACATCACTCACACCCCTCATCCCACACGATCATGAAAACCAAACGCAGGAAAGCATGGGCGGTGTAGCAGCATCGGCTGTTGTGTTATGGCCACATACAAAATGTGTCTACTCATTCAAAAGTACTAATTTTGTTGGGAGATGAATAGAAAGATACCTTCTCAAGTTCTCAAGTAGTTACTCAATCAATATTTGGATGACCATCTCTTAGAGATGGTTACCTATTATGTAGAAATGACCTGGATAAATAGTAATGGAGTCCTACATTGATGCTAGCAAGCCTGTAACAACTCTAAATCAAGGATAAGAGAAACACATTTTTATAAACATTTGCTAATAAAAAATTAGTAACTAATGAGACTTATAGAAAGGTACATTTCACACCAGAGATGTTATCATAAATGGAGAACTAAAATAGAAAATAACGGATAAGAGGATTTTTATACAGGACAGTGTGCTAGATTACTGTAAAATACTCTTATGTTTGTGGGGACTGGTGCTGTCACATAGGTTAACCTGCCACCTGCAATGCAGGCACTGATTTGTGCCCCAGCTGCTCCGTTTCTGATCCAGCTCCCTACTAATGTGCTTGGGAAAGCAGAAAATGGCTCAAGTACTTGGGCCCCTGCACCCATGTGGGAGACCCAAATGAAGCTCATGGCTCTTGGCTTTGGCCTGGCCCAGCCCTAGCTGTTGCAGTCATTTGGGGACTGAACCAGTGTATGGAAGATTCTTTCCCTCCCCCCATAGCTGTCTTTCAAATATATGAATAACTCATATTAAGGTGCTTAAGAACGGTTGTGAAGCTGATGTAATCACCTGATTTTTGACACTACAGACTGTCTCTGCCATTCCACTCCATCTCCTTAACTCCAAATACTCACACACAAAACCACAAAACAGAGGGGCTGGGTTGTGGCTTGGCACATCAAGTCGCTACCTGTGACACCAGGATTCCATATCTGAGTAGTGCTTAGACTCCTGGCTGTTTTGCCTCCAATCTGGCTCCCTGCTAAATGCATCTGGGAAAGAGGATGATGGCCTAAGTACTTGGGACCCTGCACCCATGTTGGAGACCAGGATGGAGTTGCAGGCTCCTGGCTTTGGCCTGGCCCAGCCCTGTCATTGCAGCCACTTTCTCACCTCCAGTTACTCCAGCCCCTCCAGATTAATGATACTCATCCCCTACTTTCCATTTCCAGAGTCCTTCTATTTTAATAGGTGTCTCCCTCTAATCATGCTTTAATATGGGACAAGCCATAGTCCAAAAACTAAGGTCTGCTGTAGCTCTTCTGCAAAAAATCGCGTAATGGCTTCTATTCAGTCAGTAGTGGAGGATTCTGCAAGAATGGATTTTAAGACAGTATCAGCCGGGCCGGCGCCACGGCTCACTAGGCTAATCATCCACCTTGCGGCGCCAGCACACCGGGTTCTAGTTCCGGTCGGGGCGCCGGATTCTGTCCCGGTTGCCCCTCTTCCAGGCCAGCTCTCTGCTGTGGCCCGGGAGTGCAGTGGAGGATGGCCCAAGTGCTTGGGCCCTGCACCCCATGGGAGACCAGGAGAAGCACCTGGCTCCTGCCATCGGATCAGC
This sequence comes from Oryctolagus cuniculus, assembly GCF_964237555.1. Taxonomy (NCBI): domain Eukaryota; kingdom Metazoa; phylum Chordata; class Mammalia; order Lagomorpha; family Leporidae; genus Oryctolagus; species Oryctolagus cuniculus. The sequence continues at coordinate 76,202,531 of NC_091443.1, forward strand.
GCGGTGCGCCGGCCACAGCACACTGGCCGCGGCGGCCATTGGAGGGTGAACCAATGGCAAAGGAAGACCTTTCTCTCTGTGTCTCTCTCACTGTCCACTCTGCCTGTCAAAAAAAAAAAAAAAGTATCAGCCTACACTCGGATTTCTCACTGGTTGCTACCCCTCACAATTCTAGTTGTGGGGACATGTCATTGATTTTCTGCATCAATGCCTTTGAACACATTGCCTGTGTCAATACTGTCTCTGTCCCCAATTGCCAATTCTTTTTCACCAAAATATCTATTCTTCAGTGAAGACTTGGCTCAAACACCATCTTTTCTGTGACCTACCAGTGAACATCTCTCTCCTGTTCCATCTTCATTAAGCACCTTCTTTGGTCTGTTTATCCCATTTTTGGATATTAATTGGGAATAGACATTTAAGACACATCTTGAAACTGGGAAGCTCATGGACAACTTTGACTTTCTTCAATGGAACCTTGGGTACAACAATCAAAAGTCTAGCCTAGGTGCCGGTGCTGTGCAGTAGTGGGTAAACCTGCCACCTGCAGTGCTGGCATTCCATATGGATGCTGGTTTGAGTCGTGGCTGCTCTTTCAATCCAGCTCCCTGCTAATGTGCCTGGTAAAGCAGCAGAGAGTGGCCCAAATACTTTGGACCCTGCCTGCACATGGGAGACCCGGATGAAGCTGCTGGCATCAGCCTGGCCCAGCCTTAGCTGTTGTGGCCATTTGCGGAGTGAACCAGCAGTTGGAAGATGTTTCTTCTCCCACCCAACTCTGCCTTTCAAATCCTTTTTTGCAGTTTTTAAAAATTTTTTAAACAAGTCCTGTTTGTTTGAAAGGCAAAGTTAGAGAGGCAGAGGCAGAGAGAGGTCTTCCATCCTCTGGTTCATTCCCCAAATAGCTGCAACAGCCGGAGCTGATCCGATCCGAAGCCAAGAACCAGGAACCCATATGGGGTGCTGGCACTTCAGGGGGTGGCCTTAACCACTATGTCACAGCGCTGGCCTCCAATTAACTTAAATAAAAGGGCCAGCGCTGTGGCACAGTAAGTTAATCCTCTACCTGTGACACCAGTATCACACATGGGTGCCTATTCTAGTCCCGGCTGCTCCTCTTCTGATTCAGCTCTCTGCTATGCTGGGAAAAGCAGCAGAAGATGGCCCAAGCACTTTTGCCCCTGCACCTGGGTGGAAGACCTGGAAGAAGCTCCTGGCTTCAGATCAGCCCAGCTCTGGCCACTGCAGCCATTTGCGGAGTGAACCAATGGATGGAAGACCTTTTGTCTTTCCCCCTCACTGTCTAGATTTTTATTTATATGACAGTTACAGTCCAGAAAAGTCGGAAAGCTGACCCAGAATGTCAGTTTCTATTATCCTTAGCTTACATCAGATAGTTGGAAATTCATAGGCAGTATTCTTGTTCCATGTACATGATGAGTTGAATAGTTACAGGACAGCCTATTTCTGGGCAGTGATGGCTAAGACAGTCTACTTTTTCTGTATTGAATGCTTAGGTAATCATTGGGTAGACTATACTGAGCAAGATCTCTAGGCCAAAGCACCATTAATACAACACTCACTTCCTTATCCTTCAAAGTCCTTTATAACAGATTACATTTATCCCCTACCATAGAAGGGAAAATGTACTGATTTCCACTCTTTCCTTTACTCTCATAAATCATAAAGTTAAATTTACTCTAGGGATTTTATTTCTCTGAACTCAATGTACAGGCATAAAACAAATTTTGTTCTCACAGGACATTCCATTTTTGTTTCATTAATTCAGGGAAAGGGTCACTCAATTTTTAAAGCATTTGGTTTGATCTTTGCTATGATTCATGCTATCTAACATCCAGACACTCCATGCTCTGCAATGTATCTGAGATATAAAATGTGTCTCCATGGACCCCATAATGGTGGTGCCTTCAGATAAAGTGCTCAAAAGTAACAGTGTGTGCTCAGGAGTCTAAGCAAGAGGACCAGAAACAAAATAGACTGATCTGGTATTTAAACAATTGTTTTGACTAAATTCCAAGATAAGGTTCTTTCTCTTCCTATGAAAGGCAAAATACTTGACTGGGGCTAGGTAATGGGGATACTTTAAAAGTTTTTAATCAGATGAATAGGCTTGAATTCCTACTCATTCTCACTGGAACATTTTTATTCTATGTTCAAATACTTGATATTTCTTTCTACAGAGGGAAGTAATAAAAACTTTATTAATGTAATAAAGAAATCAAGATGATTTGCCATAATTTAACTAGATAAAATGAATTCTTTTGATCTTAATGTAAGAATAGACCATGATCTCTAAAGGAATACTGATTTGTGGAAATGTGATTTTTACATAATGGAACCATTTACACTTAACATTTAATTATATTAAATAATGATTCTGATGACTCTATTGGCTCATGTTCTTCTTGTCTATAAATTCTTTCCAGGGAACAGTTACTTGAAAGATTTCCTTATTCCATTGCTATTGAGGGGCTGTTTCTCTCCTTTTATGGCCAAAATTCTACTTTCCATGCTGGGTATCTGCAGGGAACAAGGATCATCAGCCTTTGCATAGAACTTTTTCTCTTCATGAATTAAAGATCACTTAGATTTATTCCTCCAAAACAAATAGAGAGGTTAGTTTGCCAGATTATGGTTATTTTGTTGCAAAACTCTAAAGGTCTTCAGTGGGGGTACCAAACCAGGCACATCACGGTTGGAGCCTGCACAACCGCAGCTCAAGGAAGCAGTTATTCCCAGGGCTCTTACTTCCTACAGCACACAAGTTGTCCAACTAGGATGCATTCAGTGCAGTTAGAGAAGGGAGGTAAACAAAATGCGTGAGAAATCCATTTCATTGAAGAAAAAAAATCTAAAACACAGATCAAACTGGGCTTCCTCCAAGACTAAACTGCCCCTACCCCCAAATCCCCTCATGCAGTAGAACAGAATCTGAGATTCCAACCCACAGAAGGCACCAGCCCTGGCCTCCAGTCAGCCAGCTAGTTATCCATGGAAGTGGCTCAAGGCTGACACTCAGATTGACTGGTTCACACTAATTTACTTCACACAGATTCCATTTATCTCCTAGAAGATCCCCTGGCAGCAGCTTATAATGGCATATCCTAGGATGCCTGCCTGCATGCGTTTTTAAAGCAGCAGTGCTTGATGAATCGGAGTCCAGAAAACAGTTCACAGATTGAGGAGTAGGTGCAATCAGAAAACATCAAGAGGCACAGCTGGGACTTGGTAGCTTGCTTGACTGGCTGGAGCAGCTGAGCATTAACTGTGTCTGCTTTTCTGCTGCCTGTTCACCATCACTGGGACAAATCAGAGCCACCCTTTTTCTTTTACCACTTGCCCTCCAAAAAAAGAAAAGAAAGTGCATCAACAACCAAGTAGCAGGTGCAGCTGTAGAGAAAACTAATTTGACCATTTAACCTTTACTCTTTAAATACTATGATATTGCTGATCTTGGCAAAACTGCAGCTAATAGTTCCAAGGTTAACATACTAGATAGTTAGACTAGGCAAATGTAGTTAGGAAGAAAACTCAAATTTATTTTTTACTACCATGAAGTCAGAAGTGTTGGTTGAGCTGATAAAATCATGGGACTAAGGTGACCATCTAAGAAAGGGACTGTGACTTGATGCTTTCTCTCCTGGGTCTACCCTGGAGCTTGGGGAAAGGCAGAAAACTGTTTATCAAATGAGCAAGTGAATAGATGAATTTATAAACAAGTCTTTATTCTCTACTTGAATTTTAGAAGTGCCATGGACTACTGACTAGCAATGTGTTCAGTTTCCAACGAGAAAACTGAGATCTTGTAATAGCACTAAACTAATGGCATTAGACAATAACAATTCAGTGGCAAATCTACCAAAGCAGTGACAAAGCACATTTAGTACTTAGAAGGTTAAACACTGGGCTGCATAGCGGTTGATGGAAAAAGTAGGATTAAGGCTTTTTGCATGAGATTTGACATGATCGTGTTGTCTGCCTGCTGCTTTAAGCTTTGAAAAACAGCTGGGATCATCTTCTTATAAGCTCCAATTCAAAGATGTTTAAGCAGTCCCCAATCCAATTAAACAGAGGTAAATAGAAGGAAGAATTGTACAGAGTACAATCATCATGTTTTTTCTTAATGAAAAACAGTATAATTGTGGGTTACACAGCTCCTTAATCTCACATTAAATCTAACAGATTGCTGATTTATACTGAGCATGAAGTCCAAGCTTTTTATATTGGTGTGCTTAATTTTAGGCCATTATCCTTTATTATGTGACTTGTAATCCTTAAAGCCAACGATTCTGTCTGGATATTTGGCAAGGATTGTACTTGGTAATACAGGGATTCTGCTTCTAACAGTGATGGTTTAATGGAATGATATAGTATAATTAGATGTTCAAAGAATTACATATACTGCCTTCTTTTCCTAATTGGCTGATTTCTTGTGTTTCCTTCAAACATTATTTAAGATCTCTATTCAGTTTTGGCAATTCTGTTAAAGGACAGCTTTCACAAATGACAGACAAGTCGCTTATTGTTATGGAAATTTAGCTATGTTATTAGGATACCCAATTAGAATAAAATCCTGGCTCATCCACACACTGGGTGACCTTGATCGAGTTAACATTCCTGTGTCTCATTGTCCACATCTACAAAATAGTAATAACGAGGGTGTCTATAGGATACATAGAAATGTTACAGGTGAATGAGGGAAAACATGCTGAGTACTGAACTTACTGGCTAGATGCAGAAGGCCTAATAAACTCACTATTACTATTACTACTCTATTTGCCTATAGGTGAGTGTAAGATGCTAGCTGTCAGATCAAGGCATTTTATTGTATTTTACTAGCAATATAAGAACATTTTAAAAACCTCTGACCTGATAACAATTTAAGAAATCTGTTACATTACCTTCATTTGGGATTGTAGAAAATAGTGTTAGTGGCTCCCTTTTAATAGTCTAAGAAGGTAGGAGGATTTATATCTAATATTAATAATCAAATAATCCTGGTCATAGTAATCTGTAGATTATCTCCTTATCAAGAGTTCTGAACATGAAAGGCAGTGAAGATAATTTCTGACAACACTGACCAGATAACGTAGACCATATTTGAAGGCTAGTTATTAGCTTATTTTTGCTAATAAATTAAATGGATATTAAACTGAATCGCATTGATGACATGTTGATAGCCTTTAGAAATATAGCAATAACCTTTATGAAAAAGTTAATTTGGGTTTGAAAGTTTAAAGTATCACATGCACAATAAAATTTCAGATTATGGATGCAATTAAATCATAACCTTTTAAGTGAACCAGTTACTGGTTCTTATTTGAAAGTAAGAACAGATTTTGCACCCTCTTTTGCAGAGGTCCTTGACTACTGGACATTTTACCGGCTTCCATTCATACATTAGGCTTTACAAAATGCTAGCACTGAAATTAGAAGTCTAAACCTGTTCAGTTTTATCAAAGACAGAATTATTACTGGAGGGTGGTCACTGGATGTAGTACACAGCACAAACATAGAAATAGTGGCTTGCAGGGCTGGCACCATGGCTCACTTGGTTAATCCTCCACCTGTGGTGCCAGCACACCATATGGGTGCTGGTTCTAGTCCCAGCTGCTCCTCTTCCAGTCCAGCTCTCTGCTGTGGCCTGGGAAGGCAGTGGAGCATGGCCCAAGCGCTTGGGCCCCTGCACCCACATGGGAGACCAGGAGGAAGCACCATGCTCCTTGCTTCGGGTCGGTGCAGCGCTGGCCATAGCAGCTATTTGGGAATGAACCAATGGAAGGAAGACCTTTCTGTCCCTCTCAGTGTAACTCTACCTGTCAAAATCTTTTAAATTGTGTAGCACATCTTTAAACATACTTTTAGACTGGACAAGTGGTGACAAATTCTTTTATGGAAGGTCTTCATTTCACTTTAATTCATAAATGAGAGCTTTGCAGGGTACAGCATTCTGGGTTGACAGTTTCTTTTCTCTTAGGACTTGGACTATATCTCGCTATCCTCTCCTAGCCTGTAGGATGTCTGAGAAGTCAGTGAGTCAAATTGGAGATCCTCTGAAAGTAACCTGGCATTTCTCGTGCACATTTTAGAATCTTTTCTTCTACTCTGGAGAGTCTGACTACATTGTGTCAAGGTGAAGATCTTTTCTGGTCATGTCTATTAGGAGTTCTATGTGCTTCCTGTACTTGGATGTCCCCTTCTGTCTCAAATCAGAAAGTTTTCTGAAATTACTTCAATAAAAGGCATCTAATTTTTTCCCTTTCCATACTTTCAAGGAACTCCTAGGACCTGTATTTTGGGTCATTTGATAGTATTCCATAAATCTCCAACACTGGTTTTTAATTTTCTCATTTCTCGTTTTTGGTCCGAGTGTAAAATTCCCAGAGATTTGTCTTCTCTTTTTCTGCATCACTGAGTCTGTTAAGCTTTCCATTGCATTTTTTAATCAATTCTTCATTTTCAACATTTAACTTTGACTTCTCTTTAAAAGTTCAGTTTCATGGGAAAAATAGCGATTCATGTCACTATGGATTTAGTGAATTTGCTTCTCATTACCTCTAATCCTATGATCAAAATTTTTAATTCCACTTCTGGAATTTCTTCAATCTCTTCATTTTCTCATTACAGTATTGAAGTGTTGTGCTCCTTTGGAGGAGTCATGTTCTCCTTGTTTCTTGAGTTGCTGTGTTTACTTTCGGGCATTTGTGGAGGTACTTTATCTTCTCCCCAGTGACTGCTTTTAACTGTTTTTTGATAAGTAGTAAATTATTTTCAGTAAAAATAGGCCAGATCAAGAGATCACTTTTACTGGGGTATACAATCTGCTGGAAAGATGATGGCACACAGAATCGATCAGTATCATGGGGCATCTTAAACAGATACAGCACTTGAACTTGCCTCCATAGCGACAGGAAGTGGCTGTAAAATTATGATAGTACAATATGTGCTAGTTAATCCTGTACAGTCCAAATCACAGCATGCACAGTAAAATTGATCTGTTAAATATGAGTGCGAATAAGGGAGATGTACAGTTCGGCACATGCTCAATTGGACTTACCCCTAAGGGTAAAGCTAGGAACTTGCCATGGGACTCCAAATCCCATTAGGTTGGCAAGTACCAATGCCACCTTACTAAAGTGATCATAACTGATCATAAAGATAGGATTAAGTGTCAAAGGGATCACATAAACAAGACCAGTGTCTGCTAATAATATAGAATTAAAGGAAGGAACGATCCAGCATGGGAAGCAGGATACACAGACTCATAGAATGACAAATCCCTAAACAGCACTCTGGCCTCAATCAGCCCTTAAGGCATTCGGATCTGGCTAAAAAGCCCATGAGTGTATTTCAGGCATGGAAAGCCAAGACACTGTGGCAAAAAATGACCTAAATGAAAGATTTCTGTGAGATCCCAGTGGAAAGAATGGGCCATCAAAGAAGGAGGTACCTTTCTCTGAAGGGAGGAGAGAACTCCCACTTTGATTAGGGCCTCGTCTAAATAAGGTCAGAGTTTCCATAGCTCATGACAAGAGCCTCTGGTGATTACTGATGCCATAAACAAGAGTGTCAATTGTTAAATCAACTACTGGAATCGCTGTGCACTTACTCCCCATGTAGGATCTCTGTCCTTAATGGGTTGCACTATGAGAATTAATGGTAACACTAATCTTCATACAGTACTTTATTCTTTGTGTGGTTGCAAACTGTTAATCTCTACTTAGTATATACTAAGTTGATCTTCTGTATATAAAGATAATTAAAAATGAATCTTGATGTGAATGGGATGGGAGAAGGGAGTAGGAGATGGGATGGTTTGTGGGTCAGAGGGAGGTTGTAGGGGGGAAGAACTGCTATAATCCAAAAGTGGTACTTTTGAAATTTATATTTCAATAGAAAACTTAATATGAATATGTACAATAAATGTTAACTTTGCAATAGATTTCTATATAGGAATAAATGGAAAAATAGACTATGTCAATATTACACATATTCATGATATACCCTTAGTTTACCAACATTTTTGGGTAGTACATTTTTGCTTTGTTTTATCAAATTCTCAGAAATCCTTGAAAAACTCAATGTGAGTGGACCTGCATGTTTCAGACCCATGTTCAAGTGTTAGCTGCATGGTGTTATGGCAATAGTTTGGCCATCACTGAGGAAATTCAAAGGATGCTCTTTAGTACTCTCAGCCATGAAAGAAATTTGGAGAGTATTCTGGGGGAATGGAGGCATTGCAGTTGGAGGAGAAAGTCCAAGTGTTGGGAGGACTGGGAAGGCTTTAGGAAACAAACGGAAATCTATTCAATTCTGATGGACATTGAAAAGTGGCACTCCTAAGTTTTTCATAAAATCCCAAGATTGTTAATGTCATGGATAGCAAGATCCTTTATCTCCAGGAGAGCATACAGGCTCTTTCCCTTACTCTGCCGGAACTCCCAGTATTCCTCAGGGATGACACTTTCTTTGCCAGGCTGAGCATCGTCTGCCATTCTTGGATGATGGGGAGCTCTCGGGAGTATGCTGTGTCTCTGGGGCCACGTACGGTTTATTGCTTATTTCCAGACGTATATTATTGGGATGATATTAGAAAACCTGTACTTATATTTTCACCTATATTGGCACAAAAATGCATTAATGAACTGCATTCTCTGTACTTCACTTTGGAAAGGACACTTCACGCACACACGCAGCCTTCCTGTGATGTGCTCAAACACATGGAAAGTAATGAACTCCCCATTGGATGTGATGCACTTAATCTGGTCATAGGATCTACGAAGGGCTCCTGGTATCTAGCCCCAATCTTCACCACTGGGGCTTAAATAGATCACACTGCCACCTTTATTCTTGAGACTTGCAGTTCCTTTTGTCTCATACCTTGGAACGGACATACAGCTTTGTGCTGGCATCCCAGAATGCCTAAATGATACTGTCAGCAATGCAGCACTCTCTTGGTCAGCATCCTTACCTTTGAAGTCAAGGTGTTGGAAGAGCTCTGTCGCTTGCCTTTGGCACCATTCACTGGCCGCTGTCTGTCGTTGATAGGCTCGCACAATTCTTCAAAATTTCTATTACTCAAAAAAATTGCCTCTTATCTTTTGCAACAGCTGCAATTAATTGAAGTACTGTGTCTGCACATCTTATTGGTGATGTGAAATGGGTGTATTTACCTAATGCGAGTCTGTAGTGGAGGAACTCCTGCTCCCTGCACGAGCCTGTTGAAGTACAGTGCGTTGGACATGGCCAGTGTAGCCATGTATCACAGCAGCTTATTCACCATGGGATCAGCCAGGTCATTGGTTTTAAAAGTGAAAAAGCCAGTGTTTTATTGGAGTTTGTGTCAATGGGGAGCCCTCTGACCTTGGCACTGTGGGGAGCAACTTGGACTGGACTAAGTTACTGGAATTAAGACTTATTCTATGCATCTGCTCTCCCACAATATGGCGCTGAGAAGGGAGAAACAGCTTCTACACAGCTGCCTCCAGTTCAACCAATAGACTGTAGGACCTGCTCCTGATTGGAGGAGAGCAGCGTACTCGGCGTGTGGGTAGCAGAGTTGGGATTGGTGGAAGAGGACTATAAAGGAGGAGAGAGACAACATGCACCAGGAACATCTAAGAGGAACACCTGTGCAGCCCCCGAGAGAGCCGGCCGGCGGTGTGCCGCTCCCCTGTGGAAGTGGGGAAAGTGGCTAGGGGGAACCGCCCTTCCACGGAGGTGGGAGGGACGGTAGCCAACCCGGGAAGAACCAGCAGCAAACCTGGGAAGGGCCGAGCAGACAAAAGAGCAACACAGGGTCCTGTGTCGTTCCTCCACGAAGAGGGGGAGCGACAGGCACTCTGCTGGAGCTCAGAAGAGCTCCTGTGGCAGAAGTGGGTGCTGGTGCAGCAGGGTCTGCTTGGAGAAGCTTCCACAGATCTTGGCCACCTGGTGGCTGGCAAGGATCATGCACTCTGCCACTGTCTTATGGATTTGCAGGGGCTGCCTGGGGATGAGGTCCAGAATGTTCTCATCAAACTGCACATAACCTCAATGCCTTCTAGTTCTAGGGTGTGGGGAGCAACTCAGACTAGACTAAGTTACTGGAATTAAGACTTATTCTATGCATCTGCTCTCCCACAATATGGCGCTGAGAAGGGAGTAAACAACTTCTACGCAGCTGCCTCTCGCCAACTTGAGTGATGACCTGCAGGAGCTGATCCTGCTCCTGATTGGAGGAGAGCAGCATGCTCGGTGTGTGCGTAGCAGAGTTGGGATTGGTGGAAGAGGACTATAAAGGAGGAGAGAGACAACATGCACCAGGAACATCTATCTGAAGGAACATCAGAGCAGCCCCCGAGAGAGCCAGCCGGCGGTGTGCCACTCCCCTGTGGAAGTGGGGAAAGTGGCAGGGGGGCCCGCCCCTCCACAGAGGTGGAGGGACGGCAGCCAACCCGGGAAGGACCAGCAGCAAACCCGGGAAGGGCCGAGCAGACGAAAGAACAACACAGGGTCCTGTGTCGTTCCTCCACGAAGAGGGGGAGCGACATAGGGCACCGCCAAGATCTCGCTGAGCCCGGAAGTGGTGAGCTAGGTCTGTTGACTTTACAATTGCCCACGTTAGCTTCTCCAGCCTACCCTCTTTGCCCTTTTCATCTATGTCTTGGAATCCAGGGATGTCATCAGCGATGCTCAAGTTTCCATCTAGGAGCGCCTGAGCTGTTTTGTAGAACAGTTTGTATGCAGAATGAATACTAGATCTTCCATACCAGACATTCTTAATTTCATAAGAAGTCATATCAAGTTCCCACATGATGCTCACAGCATACCTGTCAACACCTCCCAGCAGAGAACACAAATTGGAGCTGTGGATGGAGGGCAGGCAGTACATGGTGCCCCTGCCCTGGCTTCATTATCCAGGTAAGAGTTGGGCTTCAAAGAGTACATTAGATCAGCTGTATGTATGCCTAGCTCCAGGCTCCCACTGCTTAGGGTGCACACAGCACATTGTCCATGTCTTCACATCCCTTCTGGTGGATGGTAAACACCAGATGGGTTTTCTGCGAGTCTCTCCATTCTCGTTCCTCTTCAGGATTCCCACTCCAAGGGTTTTCTGGGGGTATTGACTGGCTTCTCACCCATCTGGGCTTCAGAGAAAGGCTGCACAGAAATGTTTTCTGCCAGGATCACCTTGATTTCCCCTTCCAGGACATGCCATCTGGGTATAGCAACTTGTCCCAGCAATCGATGCGTATGATAGCCCTGAAATATTGATGCTTTTCAGTTTGTTTGCTGATTGAAATTTGGGGATTCTGTACTCCCAGGATGCAACCAGGAATTTGTTTTCCTGCTGTAACAGTGTGTGTGTTCATAAGATGGGAATGTCGCTTCGTAATCCCATTTATGCTTCTGAATAGTGCCCACCATGTGGCCTGCGGGAATAGGTTCGTTGGTGGCCTCACATTCTGTGGCTATTTCTCCAGTGTGATTTAGGGTATACTTTAACTGCTACCCTGTCTCCGTGGATCGAGCTGCTCTGGGCATTCATTCAGTAGATCAAGATCTTGAAATCCAGTCTTGAGTGACGGTTGCCAGCTTCCTGCAGGCGGACAAAAGCTGCTGCTTTTACTGTCTACTTACATTCACGATTCCCTTAATATACTGTCCAGATTTGATCCCAGCTTCTAACACATCTGGGGGAAGATACTCCTTGTAATTCAGTCCTGTAGACTGCAACCTTTGGAGTTCTTCCTCCTGTTGGGTTTCGTTGATGGAATCGCAAAACTTGTTCAAATAATTGAACGTCCTCCCAAGTACTCCTTCAGTCTTGTCTTCGTGTTCCTTACCAGCGTCTGCCACCATGACAATGGGCGTCTTCTGGCAGTGGTGGTGATACCAGACAGCCGCAGAGTAGACAGTCCTGGTCTGCCAGTCTCTCCGGAGCTTGCGCTTTTCCCGAGAGAGGCAGCCTGAGAGCTGGTACTCATTGGTAAAGAGGACTCGTTCACGGCACGCATGCTTGAGGGGGTTCTGCAGCTTGTTAGAGTACCTGCACCCTCTTCTCCAGTGTGGAGCTCTGGACATCAAACATGCCTTAACGGCCTCATCCTCAGGGCCGAGGGCCCGAGGCTGGCATCCATCAATTCTGTGGCTCATCCTGCAGCTTCTTAGGGATCCTGGAGGTTTGAAAACTGGTTTTCTAAAAGTGATGGCGTTTATCTTGGGACTATGCCTCTGTGGACTAGAGGAGTGTGGGTTCTTTTGGTGAAAACCCAGAGGGGTGTAATGGGTGTGGCCAGAGAGCTCTGATCCGTCCTCCAGGGTAAGAGGAGTGTCCTATGTGACTTGACGCTCAAATTGGGCATGGTAAATCTTATCAGACAGGAGGATTAATCTGCTGTTGGTGTAGCCACACACACCACCTCTTCTCCAAGGAGACCAATGCCTGTTCACTAGCCCCAGTGGGTATAATGCTCATTCACACTGCCACCAGAACCACACAAAGAATCCATGCAATTTTCAGTGTGAGCATGCATCCCATAGCAATAACCCGCACCGGGAATTGGGGAGCCTTGAACCTGTAGAGCTGCCCACAGTGACTCAGCCACACCCTTCCCCTTCAGATGCAGCCTCAGTGTTTTCACAGTCCCAACACAAAAGGCTCCCACAGTCATGAGCACCCAGGCCCCTGTCAATTCTCCCAGCCAGCTACAGGCATCTCGACTCGGCTGGTTGTTGGGCACACAGATTTGAGGTTGCCCTGGGTCTTACTACTGCTGTTCCCCTTACTCTTTTTTTTTTTTTTTTTTTTTTTTTTGACAGGCAGAGTGGACAGTGAGAGAGAGAGAGAGACAGAGAGAAAGGTCTTCCTTTGCCGTTGGTTCACCCTCCAATGGCCGCCGCGGCCGGCGCGCTGCGGCCGGCGCACCGCGCTGATCCGATGGCAGGAGCCAGGAGCCAGGTGCTTTTCCTGGTCTCCCATGGGGTGCAGGGCCCAAGCACCTGGGCCATCCTCCACTGCACTCCCTGGCCACAGCAGAGAGCTGGCCTGGAAGAGGGGCAACCGGGACAGAATCCGGCGCCCCGACCGGGACTAGAACCCGGTGTGCCGGCGCCGCTAGGCGGAGGGTTAGCCTAGTGAGCCGCGGCGCCGGCCTGTTCCCCTTACTCTTACACATTGCAAATCAAAAACAATCAGATCACTGCATGGATCTGATTGTATAAAAGCAGTTGAAAGGACAGAATTAGAAACTTGGTGATGGAAAGGTCTTAGCAAGTGCATGTAGATATAAAGTAGTATCTTGCTTTTGGTCTTTATAACACATACTGCATGAAAACTGAATTTACTGACAAAAGCAATATCTCAAATTGAAATGAATTTCAAAGTGGCAATATTATAAAGGTTAAGTTACGCATAAAGGAAAGATCTTCAGATAATTCTAATAATACTTCACCTTAAAAAATGAAAGAGTAACTTGCCCAATACATTTCAAGGAAAGGAAAACACTGAAGGAAGGAGAAAACTTCTACTTTGCTTATGGCCCTGTCTAAATACTGATGGAGTTTGTGGTCTCAAAAGGCTTCCATGGCCTTGGCAGCTCATGACAAGAGCCTCAGCTGATCACTGATGTCAAAAACAAGAGTTAATCGTTAAATCAACAGGAATCACTGTGAACTTAATCCCCATGTTGGACCTCTGTAGTTAACGAGGTGTACTATGAGAATTAATGCTAAAAGTTTCTTCAAACTGTACTTTATACTTCGTGTGTCTCTCTGGGTGCTAACAGTTAATCTCGACTTAGTATAGAGTTTATTTTCTGTATATAAAGATAATTAAAAATGAATCTTAATGAAGAACAGGATGGGAGAGGGAGTAGGAGAGGGATGGTTTGTGGGTGGGAGGGTGGTTATGGGGGGAAGAGCTGCTATAATCCAAAAGATTTTCAAAAGTTTTCTATAAAAAGAATCAGAGTGGGGGTGGGAGGGCGTAACGGCGGGAGAAAACACTATATTCCTAAAAGCTGTACATATGAAATTTGTATTCATTAAATAAAAACCTTCAAAGAGCTAAATATTTATACTCCAGAACTAACACTAAATTATGACTATAAAAACATGGCTATATTTGCAATTAAACTATTAACTCACTGAAATGAAGGAAATCAGAAAGATAGGAAGAATACACAAGTTGTATACATTTTAAGTATTGGAGTGGAATGATATTTCAAATTATATGCTGGGAGACAAGAAAATATTTCGAATAGATTCAGTTCAATAGTGCTCATAGTGGAATACAAACTGGAAATGGCATAAAGATTTTAGAACAACAACAAAAAAAACTTAACCAAATACACCTCCACCAAAAAGGCAGATTTTTCAGGAAAATCAAAGATGGGAAAGCATGTATAGCTTCATATATCTGTATGTACAAACTTGACATTATCAACACATTTTAATTAATCTATTGGAAGAAAAGATGAGACTGGTTAACAGTAAAATCTGACCTTATGTTGCATAAGACAGAGTTAAGAAAGATTTATATAAATAAAACAACTGTCAAAATACTATTGAACAAAGCATAATGCAAACCAAACATTAGAAGAAGACAGTATTTCATGATATTAAAGGCTATAATCACAATGTATTTCACGGCCTACATCTGCACATAACACTTTAACAAAGCTGAGACTACAGGAAAATCAAAAACAAACTAAGTAACTGATAGGGACAAAATAAAAACTGAGTACTGAGAAAACCTAAAGTAAACCAGAAAGGTAAATCTAATAAACTTTAAATGCCAATAACAGAGGGCATACCTATTTTTGAAGGTACATGAAACATTCACCAAAATTGATTAAATCTTAAGTCTAGGGCAACCTCACACCCTAATATTTCAAAGAATAGAACCAACAGATATTCTTGAATTAAAATAAAAATTTTTTCTACCTGGAAATTTCAAAACACACTGCAAAATAAAAGGGAAACTCAAAATTGCAAAACTTTGTCAAAAGTATGACAATACAGAATTCATGAAATACAATCAACCTAATTATGAAAGGGTATTTTATAATACTAAAAACCTAATAAAAGTAAAAATGACCTAAAGAGCCAACCCAAAAAGGCAAATAAAGAACAGTAAAAGAAACCAAGAGGAAAGAATTACTGTTTTCCCTATCATTCTTTATTAAAACAGAACCAAGACAGGAATACAAAAGGTGCTTTTAATAAAATAAGACTTGGACTGGGGCCTGCACTGTGGTGTAGCAGGTAAAGCCGGTGCCGGTTTGAGTCCCGGCTGCTCAACTTCCCATGCAGCTCTCTTCTATGGCCTGGGAAAGCAGTAGAAGATGACCCAAACCCTTGGACCCCTGCACCCACATAGGAGACATGGAAGAAGCTCCTGGCTCCTGGTTTTGGATTGACACAGCTCTGGCCATTGCAGCTAATTGGAGTGAACCAGCAAATGGAAGATATCTTTCTATGCTTCTCCTTTTCTGTGTAACTGACTTGCAAATACATAAATAAATCCTTTAGGTTTGTTGGTCTTTTTTTTTAATCAGCATGTCTAATGAAGCGAAAAGTCACAAATATCTAAGATTAAAAATGAAAGAGCTTTTTTACCTTTTTTTTTTTTTTTGACAGGCAGAGTGGACAGTGAGAGACAGAGAGACAGAGAGAAAGGTCTTCCTTTGCCGTTGGTTCACCCTCCAATGTCCGCCGTGGCCAGTGCGCTGCAGCCAGCACACCGCGCTGATCCGATGGCAGGAGCCAGGTGCTTCTCCTGGTCTCCCATGGGGTGCAGAGCCCAAGTACTTGGGCCATCCTCCACTGCACTCCCGGGCCATAGCAGAGAGCTGGCCTGGAAGAGGGGCAACCGGGACAGAATCCGGCGCCCCGACCGGAACTAGAACCCGGTGTGCCGGTGCCGCAAGGCGGAGGATTAGCCTAGTGAGCTGCAGCGCCAGCCCTAAAAATTAAAGCCTCATCCTGACTCCAAGGCAGAAGCAGGGCTACTCCACCGTCCTCCCCCCCCCCCCTTCACCTGTATTTGTCAGAGTAGTCAAAGCCATGGAGGCCAGGGCAGGAACACTGGGCTCTGCAGTGAGCTGATGGGATACTCTTTTTTTTTTTTTTTTTTTTTGACAGGCAGAGTGGACAGTGAGAGAGAGAAACAGAGAGAAAGGTCTTCCTTTACCGTTGGTTCACCCTCCAATGGCCGCTGCGGCCAGTGCGCTGCGGCCGGCACACCGCGCTGATCCGATGGCAGCAGCCAGGAGCCAGGTGCTTTTCCTGGTTTCCCATGGGGTACAGGGCCCAAGCACCTGGGCCATCCTCCACTGCACTCCCTGGCCACAGCAGAGAGCTGGCCTGGAAGAGGGGCAACCGGGACAGAATCCGGCGCCCCGACCGGGACTAGAACCTGGTGTGCCGGCGCCACAAGGGGAGGATTAGCCTAGTGAGCCTTGGCGATGTGAATGGAAGGGGAGAGGGAGTGGGAAAGGGGAGGGTTGTGGGTGGGAGGGACGCTATGGGGGGGAAGCCATTGTAATCCATAAGCTGTACTTTGGAAATTTATATTCATTAAATAAAAGTTTAAAACAAAAAATGAAAGATAGTAGGATGAACTATAAAGAGAAGAAATTTCAGAGTCAAGTGTTAAACTCTATACAAATTAGTTTGAAAACCTAAATTTTCTGGAAAACTTAGCAGTGATGAAAAGGGTAAATGGGTAATTACTACACTTGAAATAGGGGAAAAAATGTCATTTGACAAAATTCAACACCTATTTTTGTACTAAAATGGGATTCTTGGATATTTATCTGCTATGATAAATATGTATGGCTCAGCTCCAAAACCAACACTGTACTTATTTTAAATAATACTGACTTTTCCATGAAAATAAGGAAAAAACGAGGGTGGATATTCATTATTTCAAACTATGTAACATTGAGTTGGAAGTATGCATCAATGCAATTAAGCCAAAATGGAAACAGATGGAGGTACAGTTCCTAGGAAAGAAAGTTTCACTTCTTCCTGAGGATGAAACATATCTAGAAAAGCCCTCAGCCCCAATTAGTGGAAAAACCATTGCAAGCAAAAAGGTAACTTAATCAGGTAGCATGGTATATAAATTGGTTTTCAAAAATGCAAGCAAACTGTTAGATAAAATAACATGAAATTTCCAAAACGGCATCTCAAACTTTCAAGCACTCTTAGAATACACAAAGATAAATTGAACAAATGGTAAGAATTGTCTCACTTGCTCAAGGTTTTTCCTTACAAGAGTAACTGAATATCTAATACTGAGTTTACTATGATATTAAACAGCAAAGAACAAGAAGGAACAAGTGGAGAGATGTTAAGTCATGGACATCCCGCTTTAAGGGAAGAACGTGGCCTTAGATTCAAACCCATGGTTCAGTAGACTACACTGAATGTGCAGTCTCTCAAGAATGGTAATGATCAAATGAAAGAATTATTTATACACAGATATGGATATAGTTTTTAAACATCAAATCTAAAAATATTTTCAACAAGAATTTAGCAATGATTTTTATCAAATGAGTTAAATGATTATTTCATGCCTTAATATTGCAGAATAATTGAAATGGTACTCTTAGAGTATCAGTCATTCCATAAGCAATGAGTGCTAATGGGTGACAAGTCCTGAATGAAGCACTGGGTGCAGAACAGGATCAATGCATTGTGTATGCATCAGGTTTCAGGGTCTTTAAGAGCTGAATATTGACCATATACATGAAGGATGCTGACCACAGGAGGAAACACAGAACACCTCCCAAAATTTTTTTGTATGAAGAATTGCACTAGCCTCTTACTGTTACCATGTCTGGAATGAATGAATTTTATCCACTTATTCTGCCTTTGCTTCCTCAGCTTTAAGTTCTGCACCTTGGAAGAGATTAATTCATTGGATGAGCTACAGGCACCTGCCAACTGCTTGACCATACTGTGGTAATGACAGAGGGATCGATCTGGTGGTAGGTGCTTCAGGCATGCTTTTGGCATCTGAAGTAGGAGGACAAGCTAATTTATTGTCTCTGCAGGAATGCACAAAAGAAAACTGAGGTGCTTTCATGACAGCAACAGATGTTGGGCAACAACAAAAAAGACATGGCACTGAATGTTAAAGGTTGATGTGACAAGCTGCACAACTTCTTTGTAATTGACCATTTGGATTTGCCTGTTAAAAGCCTTGACTATGAGGCTTTTCATGGCCATCAGCTCTGCTTACTCCCTATAGTAATTTACAGCTATACTCTCATTATCTCCTACCTATCCCTTCCTTTCTTTGACTAAAGTAGTATATGGAAGCACTGAACCACACTCCTGACCTTTCGTCTAAAGACATTTGTGTGCAGGTAACTTTCCTAGATAAAACGTCTTACAGGGAAGGGAACAGTCAGAGCTACCTCTCTCCCAGTGAATACAAGGAGCAGGCCTGATGCGAGGACTGGAGTCCAAGATGCAGCACAGTTAGTTTCCATCATAAGCTGGGCTTGACACTGCTGTGGTGCATCTGGACCACATGCAGAATTTTTGGCTGACTTCAAAGAAAGTGATTTTGGGGGGAGAGAGAGAGCCACCAAAAGGAAATAGCAAAGCATTAATATTTGATAAGTTCCATTTACTAATTCATAAAGGCAGTGGGAATTGGGGTGAGGTTAAAAAGTAAAAGCTGAGGGAACTACCTGTAGTGAATGCTAATGGTTTTCTGCTCATGTCATAAACTGTCTTTTTGAGGGGGGAAAAGTATAGCTTCCTTGTAAAACATTACATATTGCCACTGTATAAGATTTTTTTCAAGTAATCCTGGCTACTTAGAGTAAGATCTCTGTTAAAAGGGGCTTATAAGCCAAGTAGTTGGAGGAAAAAACATTTTGGAGCTCTGTCAGATTAGCATAGACAATGAAGAAAATACTGCTAACGTTTTCTCTTGTTCATCTTAATATCAACACAAAACGCTGGGAGTGAAAGGCAAGAAGGTATAGTAAAAACAGGAAATTTAGGAGAACCCATAGCTTTGCCCCATGTATAAAGAACACAAAAATGGGCATGTGTAACCTAATGCTTACACATCAGTTAATGGGGCTGAGACACGGTGAGTTAAACTGTTGATAAAAAATTCCAGCATCCCACATGGGAGTGCCAGTTAGTCCTAATCCACTTTTGACCTAGCTTCCTGTTAATACATGTAATAAGGCAGCAGAATAAGGCCCAAGTGCTTGGATGCCTGCCACCTATGTGCAACACCAGGATGGAGTTTGTGGTTCCTGGCTTCAACATGGCCCAGACTTGGCTGTTGTGGCCATTTTGGAAATGAACCAGCAGATGGAGGATCTCTCTATCATTCACTTTCAAATAAGTGAAAAAATTCTCAATCAATTAAGATATATGCCTCATGTCATAGTGTCTGAGTTTGATGCCTACCGTGAGTTCCAGATGCTAGCTTCCTACCAATTCACACATGGAAGGCAGCACTAATAGCTTAAGTAATTGGGTCCCTGTCACCCACATCGGAGACCTGGATTGAGTTCTAAGCTCAGCTTCAGCCCTTGAGGAGTAGACTCTTTGAACCAACAGAGCTCTTTTTGTCTTTCAAATAAAAGGAAACTTATTTTTTAAAAAGAATTCAAGCTTCTATGTAAGAACTCTTTGAAGCAATTAAGTATTGACAACATTTATCTGTTCCGGTACTTTTTATCTCTTTAGTGTTAGGCATTCCACAATATGCATATTTTGGAGATCCTGGTCCTGATACTGTGCAAGGTGCTGAGCAGAAGAAAGAAGAACGAAAGGCAGGTTGATGCACTCAGATTTTACTGTCTAACAGGCAAGAGACTTTGAACAGGCAGGTACCATCCTGTGTTGAATGTCAGATGACAATAGAGCTGTTTTGGAACATGTTGCTAGTGGATGTTATACCACATGTTTCCTGAGTAAACTAGAATATAGCACAAAAGCTCTGTTTGAAAACCAATTAATTATCAGAGATACCTATATTCAGAAACATATAAAGATACTTCACATACACTGCATTCTTCAATCCTTAAAACAATCCCATCAACTAGGTTCATATTTTTCCATTACTGATAAGAAAATTCAAATGCAAAGAAAATAATATATCCTTGTACACACAAACTAAACGCCAATGCTGTAAAACAACTTCAAAAACAGGGAGATGTGAAGAGTTCTGTCAGAAGGACATTAGACTGATAAAGGCCATCTTTAGTAGGAGCACATTAATGGTTGATTAAGCTGAAGTCATACATTTCAGGCCTTGGTTTCATAGGAAGACAAAAGTTGACTTTTGTTGTCTTTCAGTGCCCAGCTATCTAATACATATACTCAGGGGCAGGTGTTTGGAGTGGTTACAACTTGAGATACCTGAAAACCCTATCAGAGTGAGTGGGTTGGATTCCTAGCTCTGCTTCCAATGACTGCAGCTTCCTGCTAATGTGTACTATGGGAGGTAGCAGGAAATGGCTGAAGTATCTGGTCACTGCCACCCACATGGGTGACATTCATGGCTCTAGACTTCAGCCTGGCCTAGCCCTAAGCTGCTAGAGTTATCTGTGCAATAAAGCAGTGAATGGGAGAGCTCCCCCTGACTATACCAGCTTTTGTCTCTCTGCCCCTGTGTCTTTGAAATATATAAAGATACTTTAAGTGATGAAAATCCATACTATATTCCCAAATTAAAATCCCTGGACCCTGGACCCAGATGTAGGTTCCAGGATTTCTGAGTTGCCTTGTCTGTCCATATGTAGATATTTGCTTTTCTTCTCCTCCATGCAGATACTTTAATGGGTAAATGTTGCTTCCTCCTTAGTAACATAAGCTCCACAAATCAGAAGTTCACTTAAATCAGAAAAGTCTAACTAATTCATTCATTTACTGAACCATGCTTGGTGGCAAGCACTATGATATGTGTGGAAGAAACAATCCATGACTTATGGTTGCTGCTGCTTCTATGAAGTCTTGACCAAGGATTAGCAAACCTTCTCTTAAAGGTCAAAGCATTAAATGTTTTAGACTCATAGGTCATGCACTTTCTATCATAACCACCAAACTTTGCAGTTAAGTTATGAAAACAATTTCAGACAATACATAAATGAATGAGTTTAGCTGTGTTCCAACAAAACTTTTCACAAACACAGCATGCTGGATTTGACCCAGGGGCCCATGGATTGCTCTTGATCACTCATGGTGATGCATGAAGCCATCAGCTGAGTCCCGGTGTCCACAGGACAGCGATGGTCACATTATTGATAGCTATTCAGAGCCTCTGAGCCTCATTTTCTGAAATCTCTCCAACATTCTATCTACTAAGGACTGAATTACTCATAACATACTCTGCCTTCCCTTAAAGCCCCAGTCAGTTATCCACCACCTTGGTCCAATGGAGGAAAATGTGTTTAGCTTCCTTTACAGAGAATGAATTGGGAAATGGACAGAGACTTTCTGTATATAAATTCCTATTGGATAAATAGCACTCCATTTAGGACAGCTATAAATGGAGAAAAGGGAATAACAGTGTCATTAATTCAATAGTTATATCTACTATGTGACAGGTTCCAAAATACAGATCTTAGAGTGGAAAACAAGATGCACATGATCTCCATCACCTATAATCCTTACAATCTCACCAGGAGCCATAACATCATCTAATAAAGGAGAAATGAGGCAGGTATTGGGGTGCAATGGGTAAATCTGCCACCTGTGAGGCCGACATCCCATATGGGGGCTGGTTCGAGTCTCAACTGTTCCACTTCCAATCCAGCTCTGTGCAATTGTGTCTGGGAAAAACAATGGAAGGAGGTGGGCTCCTGCCACTCATGAGGGAGAACCCAATGAAGCTCTCCACTTCAGCCTGACCCAGTGCCAGTTGTTGCAGCCACTCAGGGAGTGAATCAGCAGATGGTAGGTTGTTTGTGTGTGTGTGCACATGTATGCTTTTCATTTTCTCTAATTTCAAATAAGAACTTTCTAGAAAGGAGAAATAACTACTAATTACATATGAAAGTAAGTTATCTGAAAAGAAATCACAGGATTCTGTGAGGATACATAATCACGTGTAAACCTAATGAAGCCTGGAGGCCAAGGATGGCCTCAAGAGATCTTTAAGATAAGAGCTGAAAGATGGGTAGAAATTAGGTGATAGGAAAGAAGGCTGAATGTGTACCACTTGCAATAGGCTATGAAAATTCAGAGGTGTGAAGCAGGATAACCTGGCCTGAGAACTGGAGCACAGAAAATGGGGAGGTGACTGACAAACATGAACATGGAGGGGGTGGATAGAAGGACCCAACTGGAAGCCGAATCACACTTGCTATTATATCCTAAATGAAATGGGAAGGCTAAACTAATATTTGTGTAACATGGCATGTTCATGTTCATCCTTAAGATTATTTCAACTACTGTGCAATATATGACTTGGAAGGGAAATCTGATCAAACTCATTCTTGACCTTTTCTATCACCTTCTAAGGGCAAAATGCCTTTAGCCAGAGCACACAGAGCAAGGGCATGGGTGAAGAGACAGAATCTTGTCTCCCTTTCTCTGGTTTAGTATGTGTCCATAAACAAACTGGAGACATTTATTACCATACATTGATCCTTGTGCATAGGATTTATTCTAATGCTACCTACTAATAAAACACAAAACAGAGTTCCCACTTAGGAGTCGTACAGACACTGTATAAAATTTTAATTGTAAGATTCAAACATAAGATGGTTTAGACAAAGCAGGGAATCAAGAGGAAACTTGGATTCTGGTGACCTAGTGAAAGTTATCCGTGAAGAGTGATAAAATTAGATGTAGGATAACAATTCAGATATGAAAGAAGACTTAAGACACACACACAGTTCTGGGGAAAAAAGCTTCTGATCCAATCAGGCAGTTGATTGCCATTTAGGGCAATAATCTTGCAAGACCAGGGCGGCAAGGGAGGAAGTGAAATGACCATTTGACCACCTGCTGCAGAGCGTATTCAGAGAAGGGGCAGAGATCTGGTTGCTGGGAATGCCTTCCTTGCAAGTGTGACTTGACATTTTTAGACTATCCCCTAAGGAACTGCTGCACATCTATCTATATACATACTGCTATCTATAAAGACACAGACATAGATTCAATATTGGTGAAAAAGATATATATCCCAGCTTGGAGTAGTAACTTTATCTGTATAATGCCTCACTGGATTCAGGCACGCCACATTCTGTTTACTAGCTTGTCAAAGTTCTTCATGTGCAGTGTCACAAAGCACATGGTCACATCTCATATCTGCTTGAAGGGCAGACCATTGCGACCTTTGGCTTTGCGTTTTACAAAGACTAAAATCATTCTATAGGAATGCTACGCACAGCTACCCAACCCCAGCTCACACACTATTGCTTATTAAATGTTTATGGCTAATTTTATAGCCTAGGGCTAGGTGTCTGAATATTTTCAAATATATTTTCTATGGGAGTGGGTTTTAAAATGCTTCTCTCATTGTGTTTTATGAGATGAGACATAAAAATCATGAAGTGGCTTAGAAAATCCTTTTTCTTGGATTCTAAAAATCTGCACAGCATAGATAAATGTGCCCAAACATCTCTGAATTGGAAGACATGTTAAAATTTGTAACTTATTTCTCTTCCTGAAAGAAATGTTAACCAGAAAAACCTGATTTCACTTCCTCTTGCTTTGGAAACCTACTACACCCACATTTCAGGGGCATCCGCACAGACACTGCTTCGTTTCTGCATAGTATAGATGCTCTACAGGAAGTGATGGAATTTCAAATGTGGGTTGAAAGGTTCAAATTCTAGTGAAGAAAATTACTTCCACTGTCCACAGCCACAATCATCTAAATCTCTAGACATCTTTTTTTTTTTAAGAAAGAAAAATGAAAACCAGTGGCTTTCTTTAGTGGCCCTTCCACTCAATAATTCAAAATAGTGCATTTTCAGATAGGGGAAGAGAAAATCACAATGCCCAGTAGAAGGAAGAAGTGATTTTATTATCTAGCAAGATAGTGGCTTCATCATTAAAGAATTCAACCAACTGGAATACAACGTCCTTTGACCTAGGAGATAAGAGGTCAGACAGCAATTTTGAATAATAAATGAGACCTGTTGACCTCATGACCCAAATCTGGCAGGGTGAGTGTTTCCTCTTTCAGCAGCTGCTGATGGCAGACACACACGCATGGGACAGCTCAGCTAATGAGCTGCCTCAACCTAGGCTGCAGGTGTCACATTTTTGTAGCACAAGGGAGGAGGAGTTTTTGAAGCTGTTGTCATATAAAGAGAAATTTATAGAAATACTTCTGTTGCTTTTAAGGAGACTTCTTTCATGGTTCTTCATGTTTCTATTTAGGTAGTAAATTGAGCAGAAACCTAACATTTAGTCAAGGTTTTTATTCTAACTCTGATTTCCTTTATTATATCAGCTCTGGCCAAAAGAAGAAAAAATCATTTTGCTGTATGTATTTCACTTCTATGATTAGCAAGGTGATTTTACAAGAATTTTCTAAACAAAGGAACAAAACTTATTTCTAAATGTCACCTTGGACCTTCATTTTACAGCAAATAGTCCTTTATTTAGATAAAGTATTTAGATGTACATGAACATTCATGATATCACAATTACCATAAATATTTACAGTTGAATAACACGATGGTCTAATTAGACCTTTTCAATTCTTCAAAAAAATGAAAGCCAAAACATGGCTTTTAACTATTCTAACATAATCAAACCTCCTTTGTTGCCTTGGAGAAAAATCAGCTGTTATAAATTTCATAAAACATGACTAACTTTCACACCACTAACTGAAAACATGTACAGAGTATTTGTGTTCACTTGGTGTTCTTTAACATGAAAATGTCAGGATCCTTGCCAAATTCAAGTTTAATTAATTACATTTATAGTGCTAGGTTTGCTTTCAGCTTTCAACAAAATGATATTCTTCACTCTTCACATTAAAGTCTTTACAACGTATGAATTGAGAATGGACAATTGATAAAATATCATTTCCCCCTTGCAGTGATATAAAACAGATGAATAGGGACTGTTTTGAACTATTTTTTTACCTTAAATTAAGAGGGGAAAAACCTATCCAATGAAGATTTACAGAAAGCTTCAACAGGGACTCATCAAAATTCCCTGTATCTGCCAGAGTAGAAAGACAAAATGACAGCCCAAATAGTTGCTGTTCACTTGTTTTTAAGTTTATTCAAGTTGATAGCAAAAGAATAAACCCATATAGAATGATCTGGCATGTAGACCCTGTTAAGCATCATTGTGTGGTGTGAAAACATTTTCCTTTGTACATAATGAACTTTTCCACAAAGTCACATTTTCCAAACCCAAAACAAAAACCTACCTAGATTTATGGTGATATCACTTTTTACTTAGTAATATAGAATTCTATTGCTATGCTGACATACATCAGCTGAATTATACTGGAGAAGAAAAGAAATGAGTTTACGGGCTCAAGGAAAATACCTTAGGAGTACTATGGAGTACTTGTTTGTCCCGTTTAAGTATTTCACATTTCTTTTTAAGTTTCACTACAGCCTCCTAAAGGAACATTGGCAGTTGTGTGCTGCAAATGTTTAACAAAATATTACAGAAAAAATAAACTAAATCCCTGACTTGTGTCATTTGCTGATTGTTGTGGTACAAATATTCACACATGAATCAATTTCAAGTTACCAAAGTGACATCAGTAAACACGGCGCTGTGAAGAGAAGGGTGAGTGACAGCAGAGCAAGGAAACCATACTGACCTGGGGAAGGACACACACCCTTCTGGGAGGAAACAGGCAGGGCAGACCTGTGGAGACCTCAGCGCAGGTGCAGACGCAAAGAGCGAGCAGGAGACAAAGATGCAGACCCAGTGGAGAGAGAAGACGGAGCTGGGGAAACAAACAGAACCTGCTACTTCAGACACCCCTTGTCCGAAACCGCTTTGCCTGGACTTTCCTCCTTTCCATGAATAAGGATGTTCTGGCCTTTGTGTGATCTAAGCAGGGTCTCCTAAGAATGAATTTGCTGCATTTAGTAAGTACTTGTATATATCCCTGGACATCCAGAGGTATACTACTACTGGTGATGGGCGCCTTCCCGTTTTGGCTTATTTTCCCCTTTCCTACTTTTATTTTCCTTCTTTTGAGCTATAATCAGTATAATCGATATCTGTGGTACTTGTAATTTTCTGAGTCCTGAAAATATAACAAACCATCTAATGTTTTAAGTTTCTCTCAGTTCTACTCTTCTATCCTGTCACCCATGATACAATTAAATACATGGTTTGGTTTACTTGTTTTATGTTCAGGTCACTTGATTTTTTTCTGGGTCTGTGGTTTACAAATCAATTTTTCCCATGAAATATTTTTGGCACTTCATTGGTCAGAAAGATAAGGGATTTTGTACCTACCACCTTAAAAATCTTACAGCATTCCTTCAGGACAAAGAAAGCAAAGACAGAAGGATCAAGGTAAATTTCTAAAACATACAGCAAATGGAACTGAGGCTTGCATATGTTTCCATGTTATTAATCTGATATTTTGAATTGTTTCAAAAATCAAAATATGCACAAAACACTTTGAATCTTTTCTTTGAAAACAAATGGGGGGGCATATCCCATCATTTCTCTGTAGGGGGAACAATGATGCTCACTTAAGCCTGCCAACCAGAAATTTTAACTGAGGCAGAATGAAGAACAGACTATATAAGTCAAGCATATCCAACATCCAGCCCTGAGAAGCAACATTTTTTTTTTTTTTTGACAGGCAGAGTGGATAGTGAGAGAGAGAGAGAAAGGTCTTCCTTTGCCGTTGGTTCACTCTTCAATGGCCGCCACGGCTGGTGCGCTGCGGCTGGCGCACCGCGCTGATCCGATGGCAGGAGCCAGGTGCTTCTCCTGGTCTCCCATGGGTGCAGGGCCCAAGCATTTGGGCCATCCTCCACTGCCTTCCCTGGCCACAGCAGAGAGCTGGCCTGGAAGAGGGGCAACCGGCAAAAAATCCGGCGCCCCGACCGGGACTAGAACCCGGTGTGCTGGCGCCGCTAGGTGGAGGATTAGCCTATTGAGCCGCGGCGCCAGCCGAGAAGCAACATTTAATCAGCAGTTACATTGTAAGAATAGGTAACTGATATCAAGATATGGGTTATGATGTTGAAAATCACTAAGTTTTCAGCATAAGAAAACAGATTCAAGTATTTTCAGAATTAAGGATTCATATTCCTTTCTTCACTTTACAAGAAAGATGGACTTTTCTATATAACAATCTCTTATCCCAGGATTCACATAATCCACAGAAGACTGCCAATAGCAGGATCTGGAATCAGCAGGGTGACATTCAGTGATGTTCTTGTACGTGGATGGAACTGATTTATCAATTGTCACATCACCCAGATAGTCCATGTGAAGGTTAACTTGGCAGTGAACTGGTGATTATCTGGTGAACCCATCCTAGTAAACTGCTAAAAGAAATTTAAAGAATATAGTTGCAAGAGGAAATAATAATTCTTTCTGGATGATTCAAAATGCACTGCCATGAATGGACTGGATCCACGACAGCAAGTTGAGCGAGTCAACTAAGACCAGAAAGGGATTCTGTAGCCTGGTTCAAAGCATAGCATAAACCTGTTCTTGACAAAAATGTAGATGAGATGTATAAAACATGCTAAATACATGTAGAAAGGCTATATACTCACTAATGCCATATGGCACACATTACACATGGCACATGCATTACACATACACAAAAACCTGAAGAATTTAAGTTATTAGAACAACAGAAAGGATTTCATTCTGAATACATAAAATTAGGATAGAGGAATAAAAGGCTTATGGACAACAGGACTCTGACTTTAGCAACATATCCATGGTTCAGTTGTTAAGGTTGACTTGGCCAGAAGAAACTTGTCTCTACAAGGTTACTTTATTAGTACTCAGTAGCTCAGGCATCCAGAGAGTTTGGATGCCAAGAAGCAGTATCACAAGCGTAGAAGCAAAATGAACAAGTACAGCGCCTTTATACCTAGTTTTCTAAAGTTAGGATGTTCTTTCCTGTTCTCTAAGTGGAGAGACACATGGTGTTTGGCATTTATTAAATTTTCCTGAACCTTCAATTTATCTCAGAGAAACAAGCTTCCTGCTTCCTTTCTCATGGTAAAAGAATGTTCAAAGTGGGGAGCATCACTTATCAGCTTACTTTGAGTATAATGCCCCTCACACATTAAAATGACAGATTCATCTCACATGTCACATCCCAAAAAATAGTAACAACTGCAGAAGATGTCTAAGGTTATATCTGGATCCAGCAATAAACAACATCTTGATCCACTAGTAATGCCTGCTAAGAGCCAGGAATGGAGAAGAGGCAGCCAACATGGCATCACGTGATCTTGGGAAAGAGGGCTGGGCTGAGATCAGGAGAGATGTGGCCCATGAACCAGACAGAGTAAAACACCAACCATTCTTTACGTTTTAATGAAGGGGGTGCTCCTAGATAATCTCCACTATTCTCATTAGTCCTGAGATCATTTAACAGCATCTGTTTATACAGCAATACAATAATTCAATAAATAGTTGACATGTTCATGTTTTAGCATCATTATAATTTATAGAGAAACAAAAGCTCAAAGAGGCTAGCTAGGATGAAATAGAAGATGCAGATGGCATTTAGATGTTAGTTTCCAGAAAATGGACACACTGATATACACTGCTAAAGTCACACAATATATTTCCTATTTTGGTCAATTAGTCCCCTCCCCATAAGCTCTCCATTCCTTGCTGGTGAGAGATTATGAATGCATCCTGCAGCCTTGCTTGAGCCCAAACTAGTGTGAGACTCCTCCACAACCATTGTTGGAGCCACTATGAGTTGATGGGACGCTGCTTCTGGAGAACTCATCTCCTGGACTTGCTCCCTGACAACAGAAAACTCAGCCAGTCTAGACCCTGAAGTCCCAAACAGAGGGAAGTGGCAGATGCTCTTTCTCCTTCAGACCTTGGTGGTCCTTTGTGGGTGCCAAAAACAAATGAGTGGGGCCAGAATGTTGTCAATGGAAAGGATTAGACGAAGCATACACTTATGAACTAGAAGAAAGAAAATGCCTCCAATATCTCCCTTGCTATACTGGAAAGTGTTTTTTTTTTTTTTTTTTAAATAGTAGCAATGGTAAAATCCTGCAAAAGTGGGATGGAGCTCTTGGAAAGATACAAATCTTCTGCCTCCCCACACTGACTGAATTAGCTCCACTTCTACCACAGATGTGTACTGGAATCTATTGTTCATTCTGTATTAGGAAGCTATGGATTATAGTATTAGTTGGAACAATTTTAATCCACTTTAGTGACAATCATTCTATAATAGTATATAATTAATTGTCCACAAGTTAGATATTACTCAGAGCATATTGGGTGCCTTCCTATCACCTATCAGCTTTAGCTGGGACTGCTTCAGTGGACCTCAGCTGTTCAAACAAAATCAGGAGTATAGCATAAGGTAGTGCTGGCATTAGAAGAATTCTACAAAACTGAATAGTATGTCAAATGTCATTAGACAACTAAAGGCTTCATTACATAGTACTGCATAGGTACCACCCTCCAGGTTTGACTTTTGCCCAAATGACTCAGTGCAGGAGTGAAGGAGGAGTGAAGATTGCTTAAATACCTGTCCAAATGATTTAGAATTCAATATTTCATTAAATCATGTTTAATGCAATATTGAATTTATTTCCTAATTTATAAATTCAAGAAAGTCCATTCCTTAGGCTGCTATAAGATAGAACTGTTATTTCAACACCCCATAGTTGTTTTTTTTAAAGATTTATTAGAAAGGCAGAGCTACATGGGGTGGAGGAGACAGATGTTCCATCTGCTCGTTGATTCCCCCGAATGACCACAATAGCCAGGACTGGGCTGGTCCAAAGCCAGAAGCTTCCTCCAGGTCTCCCACATGGGTACAGGGGCCCAAGCACTTGGGCCATCTTCTGCTGTTTTCCCAGGTGCATTAGCAGGGAGCTGGATCAGAATTGGAAAAGCCAGGAATCAAACTGGTGCCCATGTAGGATGCTGGCACCAGAGGTGGCAGCTTTACCTGATACACCCCAGCACTGGCCCCAAAACCTCATCAATTCTTGATTTTTAGACAACTTTTGTTTTCAATTAACTGAATGAATGAGGCCAGCTTATTCTGGTTCACAATGGCAAATGGCAGCTGCTTGTAGATTTTGGTTCTTCAGGACTTTTACAGTGAAGCAAGATATGGCTTCAAACTAAAAGGCTCTTAATGATTGACTTTTCAAAAAAGATCCTACTTAAGCTACCCCATTTGAATTCTTAAAATATAATTCTTATTAAAACATTTGTGGGAAGTTAATGCCATGCATCAGACAAGCAGTTCTTGCCTCAATTCATTAATGTATGAATCAAAAGTACCCTAAGCATTCAGTCCACAGAAATATAACTGAAAAGCAGTAACAACCTTAAATGTCACTTACCTACAATTTCCTAATTTCCTGCTTGAGTATTAGTGTAATTTTTGAGGACTGACATGTACTTTGCAACCACTGCAGTGTCCCCTTTTTCTTTTGGCCATGAACTAGAAAGAAAAGTCTTTGTTCCCAAAATGAATGCAATTTAATGATAAACGTATGGATATTTTTTCTAAAGTAGAATGAAAATTGAAAAACAAGGGTGAAGGCTTTTCTTAAGTAAAATGATTTTAAAGATGAGGTGATGCTCAACCTCCCCATTGGACTTATGTGTCCTTACTGTATCTGCAGGAAAAGCTCATTTGCAGACAGCTGCAGTATGAGCTTGCTTTCCTTGCCCTGTCATTGACCTCCCACCTGATCTGAAAGAACCACCTTCTTTCAAAGTGAGAAGTTACTCATTTACTGTAATAGCTCCATTCTGGGTCTCCTTAGCAGAAACCAGTAATTGTGCCCAAATAAGGTTTTGTGATCTTGACTACTGTTCTTACAGGAGAGGACAGATCCGCTAGGAAATTTCCATCCTGCCAGTCACAGTAGGCAGCCATAAAGTTGGTGTTTAAAACTATAGCTGATGTGTGGTGGTCATAAAATGAAGGAAAATCATTAGAAGCTTGCACTTGTGACGTACTGGAGTTTGCCAGTTATGTTCCCTTAAGTCCACCACTTATTCATTGAGCAAGAGCTGCTATGTTAGAAGATAGTTGGCAGTCTGCTATGTGCACCTTGAAAACCACTTGATGAAGCAAAGCATGAAACAATTGAAGCCTTTGGAAAATCAGGACAAATAAAATATTTTGATAAACAGTTAGTCAAGGCATTATAAGTTGAAATGCAGTTCTGTTAAACAGACAGTTCAGAAGCCCATAGCACATTTATCACAGCTCCACAGACAAGTTATTGAGCTGTCTGTGAAGGAAAAAAAGAGCCAAAGAGGAAAGCTTCCAGCAGCGAGTGGTGGTTGAAGTCCTTGATGGATAGGACTAGATGATGCAAAGCTGTCCGATGGCTTTCTGCAAAATAGAATGAAGGGATTCAAGGTCCTTCGTGGTGCGCTGACCACAGATGAACAGCTACTTTATTAGGGCCCAGAAAGAGGTTGTGCCTTACTCTCTATTCTGCCACTTTCAGATGCACATGGTTGACTGGACCAGCCAGCCACTGTGTTTTACAGGCCTGCCATCTTTACCTTTAAGACACAAACAGGCTCCCTATACAGGAGACAAGACTGCACAGGTTAGAAGCTCAGATTCTTAACTCTGAATTGGAGTGATGCGATGGAAGATTGTTAGCCTCGGCTTCCAAGCTCGCTCCCTTTTTTCTTCATTTGCACGTGTGCATTCCCAGCAGCCACAAGCCCACATGTTGTGCACTGTGGTCCCCAAGACACATGGAAATTTATTTTTCAAGGACTAAGATGCTGTACTCATTTTAACGTTGTGCCCTAAAATAGAGCATAGGTTTCTAGACAGGGCATGAATGTTCTTGGGAAGCTTGTTTAAGCTTTTCAGTTAAAGTAGATATCAGTGATTAATATTTATTCTGGCTAAGAGTTGTAAGAGGAAATAATTCATGTGTTTTGATCCCTGTTTCCAGTGTGCTTCATGTCAGCTAAATTTATTAGTTCCATAATAATCACTCTGCATGCTTCTAGTATTTTATCTGGATGGAGGGAAGCAGAAGAGATGAAGAGGGAGACCATGTCTACAATAATTTTCAAAGATCATATTCTTCAACAATATCTCTTTAAACATCATTCCCAGAGTTCACTCTCTGTAGATAGTATTAATATATACCTTTGTTTGACATGAGAATACTATAAATCCTTAAGTTCTGCTCCTTTATTGGCATTTTAAAATTGCTTTATTTGATTTTGACTATCATAAACTGCATCATTCTGAACACTTGATTTAACTAATGAAGAAATTCAATAAATCTAACACATTTAACAAGTATTTCATCTGAAATTCACTGTTATATTTAAGAATTCAATGTGCCATCAAGAGATATTAGATTTCCTGTATTCAAAATATTAGAAATTATGCTCTATTTGAACATTTCCTTTCTTGTTGTAGAAAAATATCATGGTAATATCTTACTTTTTTAATGTTTATACTAACATGTGTATTTTCAAAAAATCGAAGATGACAAAGATACCGAAAGCTGCTATTCTTTCCAGAATCCAAATCTATATACCAAATACAGAAACATGAAACAAAGCAATCAAGAAACATAAAGCATAGCAATGCTCTATTTTGCTAAAAGCTGCTAGCAATAAGTTTCCCTTTAAATAAAACTTGTATATAGTTCCCTACCTTCTGATTCCATTTCCCCTTAAAAATACAGGCAGAAGAGTGGTTTGTTTTTCCCTAGGAACTTGAATATTTCTCAATATCTGAATTCCTTGTTATCCAAAGTTCCTGTCATCTGGGGACTTCTTAGAATATCTCAGACCTCAACCCCCAAGAGCGAGAACTAGCATTTTAACAAGTTCCCTAGATGATTCCTATGCACATTCAAGTTTGGAAAGCCTGTTTTAAAACAGTACTTCTCAACCCCGTCTGCATTTTAGGCTCACCTGAGGACCTCTTAAAAAATATAGATGCCAGCGCCCCACTATAGACCAATTAAATAAGAATTTCTGACAGCAGGGCTCAAGCGTTGGTATTTTTCAAAAGCTCCTTAGGCAATTCAAATGTGCATGCAGGGACAGGGTTCACCACTCCAGTCAAAGTGGTGTAACCTGTGGGGTCAGTATGAAGCCTTTTAGGCAAATTATAATCTGAATCATTATGTCAACAGCAACAAACAAGCTAAAACTAACACTTAGATATCACATACTAGTTACTACCACCAAGCTCTTTAATATATTGCCTCATTCAACACCCAAGGCTAATGATACTCTTCCCATTTTGCACATAAGCAAACGGACTAGGAGGGTCTGAATAAGCTGAGCAAGATCAGACAGCTCATTAGCAGCAGAAAATCCAGGAGTCGAAACCTGTTCTGTTTGACTATAGAGCTTATGCTCATATATCTTTGTTACAGTCATGTTTAGGATTACTTTGAGCATTCTCACAGCTTTTCTCAAGTTGCAGAATGGTTTGCTTTTAATTGCCACCCTTGACTCCAGCAAACTTATTTCTTAAATCCAAGCTTTGATTTGGCCTCTACAATAACTGAGCCTCAAACTTCAATGTGAGTTAGAACCAACAGGAGAGTTTGTTATAAGACAGTTGCTGACTCAGTAGGTCTTAGAGGCAACCCCAGGGATTTGGGTTTCTAAGGAGTACTCAGCTACTGCTAGTGCTGCTCATCCCAAGGACCAGAACCATCCTTTAATGATAAGTGGGGGGAGACTTAGTTGCCATGGATCTTATGTTACCTATCAGCCTTATATGTAACTTTTTTATTTGCAAAAATTTGAGGAAGCTTATAAATAGGAGGCAGGAATAAGGGAGAGAGATGACACATACATGTTCATTGGAACTGATAAGACAACTTCAAGTGGAAGTAGAAGTAGTTTCTTTTTTGTTTTTAATATTTTATTTGAGAGTAGAGCTAAAGACAGTGAGGGAGAGACAAAAAGGTCCCCCCTCCACCAGTTCACTCTCCAAATGGCCACCTTGGCCAGAGCTGTGCTGATCTGAAACCAGGAGCCTCCTCCAGGTCTCCCATGTGGGTGCAGGGGCCCAAGCACCTGGGACATCCTCCACCGCTTTCCAGGCCACAGCAGAGAGCTGGAGCAGAAGAGGAGCAGCTGGGACTAGAACCAGTGCCGCAGGCAGAGGACTAACCCACCGCACCACCGCGCTGGCCCCGAAGTGGTTTTTTTTTTTTCTTTTTTTTTTTTAACTTTTATTTAATGAATATAAATTTCCAAAGTACGGCTTATGGATTACAATGGCTTCCCCCCCATAATGTCCCTCCAACCCGCAACCCTCCCCTTTCCCACTCCCTCTCCCCTTCCATTCACATCAAGATTCATTTTCGATTCTCTTTATATGCAGAAGATCAGTTTAGCATACATTAAGTAAAGATTTCAACAGTTTGCACCCACACAGAAACATAAAGTGAAAAATACTGTTTGAGTACTAGTTATAGCATTAAATCTCAATGTACAGCACACTAAGGACAAAGATCCTACATGAGGAGTAAGTGCACAGTGACTCCTGTTGCTGACTTAACAAATTGACACTCTTGTTTATGGCATCAGTAATCTCCCTAGGCTCTTGTCATGAGATGCCAAGGCTAAGGAAGCCCCCTGAGTTCACTGACTCTGATCATTTTTAGACAAGGCCATGGTCAAAGTGGAAGTTCTCTCCTCCCTTCAGAGAAAGGTACCTCCTTTGATGACCCATTCTTTCCACTGGGATCTCACTCGTGGAGATCTTTCATTTAGGTTTTTTTTTTTCCCCCAGAGTGTCTTGGCTTTCCATGCCTGAAATACTCTCATGGGCATTTCAGCCAGATCCGCATGCCTTAAGGGCTGATTCTGAGGCCAGAGTGCTGTTAGGACATTTGCCATTCTATGGGTCTGCCGTGTATCTCACTTCCCATGTTGGATCGTTCTCTCCCTTTTTGATTCTATCAGCTAGTATTTGCAGACACTAGTCTTGTTTATGTGATCCCTTTGGTTCTTAGTCCTATCATTATGATCAATTGTGAACAGAAATTGATCACTGGGACTAGTGAGATGGCATTGGTACATGCCACCTCGATGGGATTGAATTCGAATCCCCTGGTATGTTTCTAACTCTACTGTTTGAGGTAAGTCAGCTTGAGCATGTCCCGAATTGCACATCTCTTCCCTCTCTTATTCCCACTCTTATATTTAACAGCGATCACTTTTCAGTTAAATTTCAGCACTTAAGAAGAATTGTGTATTGATTACAGTATTCAACCAAAAGTATTAAGTAGAACAAACAAACAAAAAATACTAAGAGGGATAACATATTAAGCTGTTCATCAACAGTCAGGGTGAGGGCTGATCAAGTCACTGTTTCTCATAGTGTTCATTTCACTTGAACAGGTTTCCTTTTTGGTGCTCAGTTAGTTGTCACCTATCAAGGAGAACAAGTGTTATTTGTCCCTTTGGGATTGGCTTATTTCACTCAGCATAATGTTTTCCAAATTCCTAACAGGGATCACTTTTCAGTTAAAATTTAAACACCTAAGAATAATTGTGTGTTAATTACAGAGTTCAACCAATGGTACTAGAACAAAAAAAATCCGAAGTGGTTTCTTAACCACTGCCAAAAACTTTTCCCAAGAGAAAAATGAACTTCAGAATTCTTTTCTCTACAAAGCTAAAATTAGACTTTGTGTTGATGGCAGGCAGGGCAAGTATTCTAACAGTCAGATAAACGTACATTATGACATTGTTCAGAAAATAAATGCTCAATGATGAACAATTTTAAGGTCTTCTATGCTTTGTGTTCCCTCAGTTACTTAAATCATATCAAGATCTATTTAATTATTCCATGAAATGTTTTGCTTGAAGTTATAAATTACAGAATCTGAAACAATAAACGCAAAGATTTTGTTATTTAGCTCAGTGATTTATGCACTTAGTACAAATTTGACAACTTAAGATACACGTGGGTGTTCATCACTTTTGGAAAATTTATCCATAGGAGAATTGTAGCTAGGACCATGACCCTAACTGTTGGCACTGGATATTGTTCAGATGTGATTCTGAGAATGGTATTTATATGAATAAATTTCAGTAAAGAGAAATTTGTGGGATTTTTGTCATTTAAAGTTAACAAGAAAACTGACATTAGGTATCAGACTACAACTTCTTTTAAGTCTTTTTCTGGCCTGAGTAAAGTTTAAAAGAAAATTTCAGCTTTCACTTATAACTTCAATGACATGTACTTTTTTTTAAACTTTTATTTAATGAATATAAATTTCCAAAGTACGGCTTATGGATTACAATGGCTTCCCCCCATAACTTCCCTCTTACCCGCAACCCTCCCCTTTCCCACTCCCTCTCCCCTTCCATTCACATCAAGATTCATTTTCGATTCTCTTTATATGCAGAAGATCAGTTTAGCATACATTAAGTAAAGATTTCAACAGTTTGCACCCACACAGAAACACAAAGTGAAAAATACTGTTTGAGTACTAGTTATAGCATTAAATCACAATGTACAGCACACTAAGGACAGAGATCCTACATGAGGAGTAAGTGCATAGTGACTCCTGTTGTTGACTTAACAAATTGACACTCTTGTTCATGGCGTCAGTAATCACCCTAGGCTCTTGTCATGAGATGCCAAGGCTATGGAAGCCTTTTGAGTTCACTGACTCTGATCATATTTAGACAAGGTCATAGTTAAAGCAGAAGTTCTCTCCTCCCTTCAGAGAGAGGTACCTCCTTCTTTGATGACCCATTCTTTCCACTGGGATCTCACTCGTGGAGATCTTTCATTTAGGGTTTTTTTTTTTTTTGCCAGAGTGTCTTGGCTTTCCATGCCTGAAATACTCTCATGGGTTTTTCAGCCAGATCCGCATGCCTTAAGGGCTGATTCTGAGGCCAGAGTGCTGTTTAGGACATCCGCCATTCTGTGAGTCTGCTGTGTATCTCGCTTCCCATGTTGGATCGTTCTCTCCCTTTTATTCTATCGGTTAGTATTTGCAGACAGTAGTCTTATTTATGTGATCCCTTTGACTCTTAGTCCTATCATTATGATCAATTGTGAACAGAAATTGATCACTTGGACTAGTGAGATGGCATTGGTACATGCCACTTTGATGGGATTGAATTGGAATCCCCTGGTATGTTTCTAACTCTACCGTTTGGGGCAAGTCAGCTTGAGCATGCAATGACGTGTACTTTATTTGCTCTTTTGAAATACAGAAACAAAATTGGCCTGTTACAGAAAAGGCCTTATAAAATGTTCCTTAAAACTCCTCAACCCAGGTTTGAGGTGAAACAGTTTGCTGAATGATTAATCTAATAGGAATGTCAGCTTGAACACAATTCTTAAGATTTTTTTTTAATATGAAATACTGTTCCTGCAGAAATTTGGATGACATAAAGAGCTCGGGCTTGCCTATCACGCTGATTACTTGATGTAATAGTAAGCAAGCTTAAGTGAACTGTGTGTCTTCAATCTTTCCAATCACTTAGGGATGGGCATCAGAGCCTGCCATCCATCATCCCTGGCCTGAAACATACGGTGCATCAGCAATCTTGGGCTGACCTAAATGATAGCAAAAGCCACTACGCTGTGCACAATAAGAAATTGTTGTCCACTGAATTACAGGTTTGTGATTAGATTGCTAACATGGCCAACTTGATGTATAAGTCAAGTGTCCGGGGTAGATATTCTTTAGGATCTTCTGAAGATTAATTTATATCCTTGAAATGTAGACCAATCACAGAGTCAAAAAATATGTCAAGGTATTTTTCTTGTAACCAAGAAAGCTCAGCTGTTATAACAGGCATTAATTTATTTCTGGCACTTTTATCTGCAAGAGAATTTAATAAACAAGGTGTTTAATAGCTACATGTCAATGTGGCTACAATTGCCCCATACAATAATTAGGTTTCTATAGACAAATTCTTATGGAGAGGAGTTATGTATTAGGGATGTAAAACAGAAATTTCAACTCTCAATTTTTTTATTTAAAAACTTCAAAAATCTGCCAAAATGCCCATCTAAGACCCCTACATGTGTGTTTGCTCCTGTGTCTGAAGATACCATGCAAATTACCTGGAGGTCATACTATGCCACTTCATTCCTGTTCTCCCAAGATTAACATAACTGCTTTTAAACTTCAATGTTAAGGCAAAGTCGGTTACACAGCCCTGAAAGAATGTTGTCACAGGAACTATGAGGACAGCCTTCAACTGGATTCTTGGACTAAACTTGCTGCATGTACTTAGATCAGCCATTTGTAAGCTCTCACCAATGCTATCCACATTGGGTAAACCAGGAAATACTATTATGTACCCAAAGTGTCATTTAGGAGGATGACATTTATTCCTTCAACGTTAGCTGGACACACCTCTCTTCCAGTCACACCACCAAGAACATAGAATGATGACAGTCTAGGGAAAGGAGACAGACAGGAGAACAGGCAATTGCAACACCAAGCCTACTGTATCAAATAGAATTCTGCAGTCCACAAGCCTAAATTCTGACTCGATCCTAAAAGTTTGAGAGTTTTAAGGAAAGTAGACTTGAGGAAAACTGGAGGGGAGGTTTGGTGAAGTGTTCTGAGGCACGGAACCCTAGGACAGAGCACCTGGGGACCTCGGGGCTACTTAGTTCAAAAGGCTAAATAGGCAAAGACATGAGGTATATTTTAAGAAGTTGCAATGGCCAGTGTCGCAGCTCACTAGGCTCACGGCGCCGGCACCCTGGGTTCTAGTCCCGGTCGGGGTGCCAGATCCTGTCCTGGTTGCCCCTTTTCCAGTCCAGTTCTCTGCTGTGGCCCAGGAAGGCAGTGGAGGATGGCCAGGTCCTTGGGCCCTGCACCCGCATGGGAGACCAGGAGGAAGCACCTGGCTCCTGGCTTCGGATCGGCGCAGTGGGCTGGCCAAAGTGGCCATTTGGAGGGTGAACCAATGGAAGGAAGACCTTTCTGTCTCTCATTGTCAAAAAAAAAAAAATTGCAAAGAGACTGTAATGAAGTTTCTTTTTAAATTTTTTAAAATTCCTTATATCAAAGGGGTAAGAGGGGGAGCAAGAGAGGGAGGGAGGGAGAGATCTCTCATTGACTGGTTGACTCCCCAAATGTCCACAGCTGCCAGGGCTGATTTAAGCTGAAACCAGCAGCCAGGAAGTTAATCTTGGTTTCCCACAGGGCTGTGAGGGACCCAAGTTCTTGAGCCATCATCACCTACTGCCTCCCAAGGTGCACTTAGCAGGAAGCTAAATCTGAAGTGGAGCTGAATGTTTCTCTTTTTAATAAATTATATTTTGGAATATATGCATGGGAAAAACATACAGAAAAACAATGTACAAGGAAAGGTTTTCCTTATGTCTTCTCTCCAGCCACCCATTTCTTTTTGGAAGAAAAACCCCATGAACTGTTTCTTACATGTCTTCCCAGATATTTAGTGTATATATAAGAATGGATAATATCTATTCTGAACACTTATTCCAACAAATAAAAGAATCAGCTATACTATGCACAGTTCTCTTCAGGCTTTTCTGAGAATATTTGGTATATAATGAGCCACATTTCTAATTCTTTATAGACACTGCATGCTGTTCCATTATATGCACTGAACCACCAAAGTTTATTTTACCAGTCACCTGCAGATGGGCCATCATTTGCCACTTTGTGCTCTTACAAATATTTTGACAATACTTCTAAAAAATATAGCTATGTTACAGTCCAAGAAATAGAATTTTTAAGTCAAGGGGTGTTAACATCTTGGGAAATTTTTCTAAAATGCTCTCTACTGACTCTGCACTAAACACGTAATCTCGTTTGCAAGTTAGAGGAATGGCATTTCCTTACTCTCCACAAAAAGGAACTTGACCTATATCTTGAACACTGGGGAATAAATAAAGGGGACTCAGAAGGAGGAGCATCCTGCTTGGGTTTACATCTTAGAAACTTTGTCTCACTGCAATGTGGAAAACGGATGGTATGAACTGTGGAACATAGCAAGATAGAAAGGTCAGTTTGAAAGCTATGTTAAAGTAGCCCAAAAGAGAAACTGATACAGATCGTGTGAAAGGACAATGATTTTTACCAAGGATACATCACATGCCAGGCTCTGCTGCACATGTTCCTAAGGTTATCTTACTTAGAACAGTACTATGGATAGTATTGTTAATACTGATTTCAGACAGAAATGTAAGCAAAACAAAACCAACACTCTTAAGTCAATTACTTGTACAAGTTCATGCAGGTAGTACATATCCAAATTGGAATTCACATCCAGGAAAGTTTGAGCTCAGAGTAACTATGTTCAACCACTACGACTCCCTGACTAGGCTGAAGATAAGGTGATACATCTGCGATGCATCACTGGTAGAACTGACAGAATTCAGTGGCTGATCGTGCATAGAGAAGAAAGTAACAGATCAGTGTTATCTGATCTCGGAAAACCCAGGAAAATTTGTAATGATGTCATGGTGTGCAGTGGAGGAGGCGAGTTTGATTTTTTTGTTTGTGGTACGGGTGAGAGGTAGAACATAAGTTTCCACTGCCTGGGAGACAGGAAAATAGCCTGGTCAAGAGATGGGGGTGCAGGGGTATCAACAACATGTAGCCGCTGTGCTTGGGAAGTTACCAGCAAGGATAGGTTCACCTGGGGAGCAACATTTAAGTAACAGGCCAAAGATGAAGAGACCATGAAAGCGATTAAGAATGAACAGCGGTCAGGTGAAAGGAAGGAAAATCAGAAGAAAATGTTATCCCCAAATCAAAAAATCATTTTCACCTACTTTGCAACAAAATTATTAATGTCCCCCCCCCCCCATCACCTTTTTTTCCTTGTTTCTAAGAACTGATACACTGGGAAGGCAACATTCAAGAAACGTGCCCCAAACTGCAGGAACGAACAGGTCACTAAGACATCCCCACCAGTACTGCCTTGCAGGGGTGACCGTCCAGGGAAAATAGCTTTCCCTAAGCTGGCTGAGAGTCCTGATACATTTCTTTAAAGCTCTAATAACCATGCAGAAAAGTGTCAAATTGAGGATTTAGAGGCAGCTGCCGGAGTCCCGGGAGAGGGTCTAGGAGTGATTCCTATGTACCTGACATAACTCAGAAGCAGGAGAGGCGCACTCCACAGCAAGAATTCTCTTGCACCACCTCCTATAAATCTACAAAGGGCTACCCGGAGGTTTATGTGAGCTGTGTGTCCAACACGTGTTGGAAAATCAGTCTCGTTATATTTTCCCTGCAAATCCTTCCAGAAGTCGGCTAGGTTTAAGGGGGACCTTCACATTTGGAATAGAGAAATGAGTATAGATTTTCCGAGACTGCCTAGGCTGTGTAATATGCAGTTCGTACAATATATTTGGGGGGAAGAATATGAAGGTGCTGTCATCCAATTGATGGATTCAGTCTCAGGCAGTTCCAACTGGCCCACTTTCCCCAATTCCCTCTCTTCTGCCCTCCCCGCCTTGAGAGATCTGTTTTCAAAAGGACTTAGTTCTCTAAATGTGGGTGAACAATTTCTAGTGTACCCAGTGTGTGATTTGACCTGGAGAAAGGTGACTGGTGTTCTTATTTTAAAATTTATTCTATAAATTTTTCTAAAGACTTTTTAAAATTTGAGAGGTAGAGATACAAAGAAGGAGGGACCTAGAGAAAAGGTCTTCCATCCATTGGTTCACTCCCCAGATGGCTGCAATGCCCGGGGGTAGGCTAATTCAAGGAGCTTCTTCTAGGTCTCCCACAAGGGTGCAGGAGCCCAGGCACTTGGGCCATCTTCAACAGTTTTCCCAGGCTACTAGCAGAGAGCTGGATCAGAAGCCAGAGCAGCTCCGGCTGGCACTGTGGCACAGTGGTCATCTGGGGAATGAATTGGAAGGTGGATGATATCTCTGACTCTCCCTCTCTCTGTGCTTCTCCCTCTCCCTAACTCTGCTTTTCAAATAGTTTTTTAAAAAGTTCATATTTTATAGATAAAAACAAATGGCTATTTATAGGCTCTTCAATATCCATACATTCTATCAAGTTTTATCTTCAGCATCAATATTTTCTTGAACATAACAACATAGTCATGTTAAACAAATAAAGACAAACTACTGATTATTTAAAATGTTTCAAATCAAGATTGGATTCTGGGAATTTTTATCTCCTCAATTTCTTTTTGGTAAACTCTACCTAATTTCTGAATATTGGTCAGGCAATATCTGGTATTTTAAAATAGGTGGTAATTTAACTATATAATTGCAAAATAATTCTTTACCATTTAGCGTGCACATCATGAATACTTCTGTGTGGCTCAGTTACACCCACGTGCATGTACCTGTGGAAGCAGTTAAGCACTAAAGCCTTTGCTTTTATAGAACACAGATTCAGAACAGAAGAGTCACACACTCCTAGGGAGTGGAAAATACAGATTATCCAATAAATCTCACCCCAGTGACTTCAGGACAGACAGCCCTTCAACAAAGACAAGGAGCTCACTACCTGTGGAGCCAGTCTGGTCCATCATTTCTCAGCTCTACGAATGCACACTTCTCCTGAAAGCCTAACCCACAATCTACTTCCCCATGTGTCTGGCAGTGGACTTCACTCTGGTTTCTGAAAAAACCCCACCAGCCTTCCCCATTTTCCCCAGGGTGGTCGCTAATCCTGTTTCCTGTACAAATACTGTATTTTTTGAGGCAGAGCGTTGCCATCTCCTCCAGTTACTCTTCCAGGACACGGTTTGTGAAAGTCCGTGTCAATTCCTGCTCTAACAGCACTACTTACTGATCAGCACGAGCAGAACTCTAGACTGTGTCGCTCAAATACCACATGCCTCTATGGATAAAGTTGTTATTTTCTCATGAAACACTTAGCTTCT
Source organism: Oryctolagus cuniculus (assembly GCF_964237555.1). Taxonomy (NCBI): domain Eukaryota; kingdom Metazoa; phylum Chordata; class Mammalia; order Lagomorpha; family Leporidae; genus Oryctolagus; species Oryctolagus cuniculus. The sequence continues at coordinate 76,245,542 of NC_091443.1, forward strand.
ATCCATGTAAACTGCTGTTGGCAGCATCTATAACTTGAGCATGCTATTGTTACAAATTTCTGTGATTTAACGGAGATTACTGCAGAGAGTAGAGAATTTTTAATTCTGTATTTAGATGATAGAACAATATTGAATATACCATTTTTTCTGGGGAAAATTGGGATAAGTGAGAAAAATCAGTACTTAGGCATAGCATGGGCATGTTAAAACACAATATTAAATACACATACAGCCAAGACTGGCCACATACAATAGCCACACTCTGGAGTCACTCATTCAAGTTAAAGGAATTACTTACATAAGAATTCATCTGTTACCCAGACACCAGCTATGAGTCATTGATTTGCATTCGAAAGACAAGTGTTGAATGTGAGTACTGAAAGTTAGGAAGTGCCTGGATATCATCAAGCAGTACAGTTGCTGTAGTTTTAATGAAGACTTTATCTAAAAAGTATTCAAGTTTTTCACTAATATGAATAATTTCATCATGCTCCCTTCCCCCAAGATGCTCTTAGGTGAATGAGTAAATATAATTTGCATTATTTCACATATCATTAGTTTGGGGATTTTTATCCAGACAATACATCAAGACCTCCCAACGGATGCCCAAAACTAGACAGGATACTTGTATAAACTGTGTGTGTGTACATGTTTTTTTCTGCACATGCAAACACAAATTTAACACCTTTTACATCTCATGCAAGCATTTAATCATCCACTCTGCATGTAACTTTTGCAGTCTGAAGTGTAGCAGCAAAACTAGCACTTGTAATTTTTCCTAATTTTAAAGATTCATTCTTACCATAGATCTTAGCAACCATGGCATATCTGAAATGGCAGCATCAATACTGCTGTGCTTTGAGGCTCTAATTAAATAAAGGGTTACTTGAACATAAGCACTGTGATAGCTTGATAGTCGTGGTGCAAATAAAGATGGCAAGTAAATGGCTAATGAAGGGCAGCGTATATGGATACATGTGCTGGGCAGAGGGATGTTCGGGCACCCAGCAGGGTGGAGTTGAACAGTGCAAGACTTCATCCTACAACAAAGAATAGCGTGAATTTTAAACCTATGAGCTATATATTTATGGAATTGTCCATTTAATATTTTCAGATCGAGGTAAACTATGGGTAACTGAACCTGTGGAAAGTGAAACCCTGGATAAGGTGGTAGAGGGAATGCTACTACACATTTATCAGGTACAACAGGATGATCTGAAATATGTATACATTATGAAGACCTAGATTGAGCTAACTGACAGATACAACCTCACTATTTTTGTGGCAAGAACACTTAAAATTTGCTCTTAGTGCTTTTCAGGAATACAATACATTGTTAGCTATAGTTGACATGCTGTACCATAGATCTCTTAAATTCATTCCTCTTGTCTGACTGAAATTTTCTATCTTTTGACCAATATATCTTGCATATTCCTCCATCCCCTCAGCTCCTAGAACTACCATTCTACTCTCTGCTTCTTTAAGGTCAACTTTTTTAGATTGCATATGTGAGACTGCATGGTACTTGTCTCTCTGTGCCTGGCTCCTATCACTTGGCATAATGTATTCCCATTTCATCCACGTTGTTTCAAATGATAGTACTTCGTTCATTTTGAAGAATGAGTAGTGGTATGTGTGTGTGTGTACTATATCTTGTTTTCCATTCCTTTGCTGCTATACATGGAGGTTGATTCCATATGGTAGCTACTGCGAATGGTGCTGCAATGACCATGGGAGCACACGTATCTCTTTAATGGACTTGATTTAATTTCCTTGGGATACATCCCCAGTAGGGAGACTGCTGGATCTTATGGTAATCCTATTTTTAATATTTTTGTAAAACTTGCACACTAGTTTCCATAATGCCCGCACTAATTCACATTTCCAGAAAGAGAATACTGAGGATTCCCTTTTATCCACATCCTTGCCAACATTTTTATTTTTTGATAATAAACATTCTAATAGGCATGAGGTAATAGCTCATTGTGGTTTTAACTTGCATTTCCCAATATTGTAACTTTTTTGTGTTATTTTTCAGCCATTTCTTCTTTTGAGAAGTGTGTGCTCAGATCCTTTATTTTTAAATCATATTTTCTTGCTACTGAGTTGTTTAAAAATCTTACATTTTTTGGATATCAAGCTCTTACCAGATATATTTGCATGGCTTGCAAATATTCTTATTCTTTAGCCTTTAATTGCTTCCTTTGCTGTGCAGAGCTTTTTAGTTTGAATTACCTTGTTTTGTCTATATTTGCTTTCATTGGTACTTTGAGATTGTATTAAAATAATTCATTGCCCAACCAATGTCATGGAGCTTTTCCCATTTTCTTCTAGTTAATTTACAGCTTCTGGTTTTACATTTAAATTTTTATTCCTTTTGAGTTGATTTTTATGGGGTGTAAGGTATACTTTTTCCTTGTTTTATATTGTCACATTGAAGCTTATTACATAAAAAGAGCAGAAAAAATTCCAGGATATAGCAGTGAGCAAAGAATTGTTAGACTGCAGAAGCACAATCTATACAAGAAAAATTGATAAACTGAGTTTCATCAAAATTAAGCACTGTTGTCTCTATGGGAGAGTCTGGGGTCTTGCTGCAAGAAATTCTTGACCTTTCTCTGGAGAACTACCCTCAAGACAGGAGCAAGCTGCCTAGAGATGCCCGGAGCTTGCTCACTCCCAAAAGGTGGCCTACAGCCAATGACTGCCTGGTGCTGAAGCAAATACGGCCCTTGCCCGTGTCACTGGCCCTGCTGTACTCGAGTTCCTGCTCTTCTGGAAATGTTCCCACTGCTCAGGAGCATCCGCAGCCAGCAGCAGCAAGGCCTCTCCTCTCTGGACAAACACACGATGTCTGTAGCGATTGGGTTTTACTTCAAGCTCAAAGGAAAGCACTGTTCTATTGTTATATTGAATCCAGTGTCTTATTTAGGGTTAGGAGGAGGTAGAGGCAGCAAAATTTTAATAGAGTCCCACCCGTCGTCATGGATTCCAAATAACATCCTCCATTGCTGAAAGCAAACCTTGTGTGAATAAACTGCTTATCCAACCTCTGTCCCATTTAGACATCTACTGACTCGTCCTCTGTCCACCTTACTTCATTTAAATGATCCTATATATATATATATATATATGCAACTATACATGCTATTTCCTTCATCCCAAGATATCAGTTCCAAGATGTTAACAGTCATCAGTTAGAAGTAAATTCCGCATGAACTGTCCACATTTTACTTCAATCCCAAAAGACATATGGTGAGTCATACAATAAACACCCCCTTTTACAATATCATAGTAATTTTGGAATTTAATTTTGCATGTGTTCTGAGGCTGGAATTTTTCAGATTTATTTTGATCACTGCCTTTGAGACACTTGACTTTAATTTTAACTGCCTTATTAACTGTAACATCAGCTGTTTTCTTTATATTATCTTATACTCTAGTTTCATACTGGTTTCTATTTCTGTAACTGACATATGTCAGTATATCGAACAGATCCTGTTGAAAGTCGGCTGGAAACTTCTGAGTCCTTCATAGTGTATGGATGTATTATAGTAATTCCCCTTGTTTGAAAGTCTGCTGATCCCTTAAAAGATTTGCACATTTCTGCTGTCTTTATTTGCATCTTTTGGTGTGGGACATACAATCTTCTATATACAAATCAGTATGTCTCAGATCTCTATACCGATATAATCTTAAGATATTGTTGGTGACAATAATCCAAACAAAATCTAGCAATGAGGAGACAACACTGTGGCATAGTGGGCTAAGCCTCTGCCTGAGGCGTCGACATTCCATATGGGCACCAGTTCAGTTCATGTCCTGGCTGCTCCACTTCTGATCCAGCTCTGTGCTATGGCTTGGAAACACAGTGGAAGATGGCCCAAGTGCTTGGGCCCCTGCACCCACATGGGAGACCCAGAAGAAGCTCCTGGCTTCTGACTGGCTCAACTCTGGCCATTGCAGACATTTGGTGAGTGAACCAGTGGGTGAAAAACCTTTCTGTTTCTCTCTCTCTCTCTGTAACTCTTCTCTCAAATAAATGTTTTTAAAAATTAGCAATGAGCAGTGCTACTAATGCAAAGAGTTTCATCCAAGGTGAAAATTGAATAACCTTATCCATGGCTAATGTCATGCATAGGTCAAGATATTCATTCTTTGGTAACTGTATTTTTAACTTTTATCCAGGAATTCACTCAAAATATTTACTTATAGACTAATATTAACAGGAACTGACCCAAGTACTAGGAATATATGGTAAATTAAAACAGATAAATCTTCATTGGAATTGAGCTTATACTCTTTGATTACAAAAGGCACCTAGATTTCCAACATAATAAAATGTGGAGAAGTGTAAGATGTATATCTCAGAGAAAAACAAGGATGTAGCTTTAGAGTTCTTTCAGATTTTCTAATTCACTTGTTTCTAACATTTCATTTTATTAAAACTTCCAAAAAGATGGTTTTAATATTCACATTTCCCTTGAAATAACTTCATATATATATATTTTTGAAATAACTTTATATTTTTAAGAACTACTTGTTATTTGAAAGTCAGAGATGCAGTGAATGATGGAGAGACAGAGGGAGAGAAAGGAAAGAGATCTTCCATCCACTGGTTCACTCTCCAAATGGTCACAATGACCAAGGCTGCGCCAGGCCAAAGCCAGGAGCTTCCTCCAGGTCTCCCGCATGGGTGCAGGGGCCCAAGCACGTGGGCCATCCTCTGCTGCCTTCTCAGGAACATGAGCAGGGAGCAGGACTGGAAATAGAACATCTGAGACTCAAACTGCCCATGTGGGATTCTGGTGCTACAGACAGCAGCTTAACCCCCTGCAGCACAGTGCCAGCCCCTAATTATATACCTTCTAATGCAAAGGAATACTGCAGTTTTAGATAACTATATACAACCCAGCTTTCTGGTTTTTGTTCAGGTATAAAACAAAGTAACAGAATTTACATAGTCTACTTTCTCTGTACTCAGATATGGAAAAGTACATATGTGTAAGTGGGAAGGAGTACACATGTATTCCTGATGCTGGCCCTGGGCTGGATTAAAACAACTCAAGTCTTCAAAGTGAGGAGGTCTTCTAAAGGACATGCTCCTTGACATTCAGCAGGCTTCTATAAATGAGACAATGCACATGTATTTAAAATTTAGTTACACATAAATGTATATGTGTACCTTAGATAATTTGCATATATTGTATGTTTTTATAACTTATGTACTTTGAAAGCAAATATAGGAAAATTAGTAGATGTTTGCTCACAAGCACTAATACGTTCAAACTCGACATGAAAATCACTGCTAATGGTCAGACTGCCAGGTGAGCGTGTACTTACATGTGTAAGTGTGAACTTGATCTTTGCCCATGGGAAATGATTCCTGGCCAGTTGCTGCAATATGCCAAGATGCTTTATTGCTGGGTGCTGACACTGTATAGGGTAGGCTATAATCAATAATATTTGCACGCTCTGTCAGTGAAATAAAACCCTGATTGTTCCGCAAATGTCTTAATTACTAACACAAACATCCCTGTTTTGAAATACAGTAACTCTTTATAACCCTTAACATTTCATTACCAGATAAAGGGTTTAAAAGTCTTAAGATACTTGTATCTGAAAGGTGCAACCTGATGGGGCTGGTGCTGTGGCGCAGCAGGTTAAAGCCCTGGCCTGAAACACCAGCATCCCATAAGGATGCCGGTTCTAGTCCTGGCTGCTCCTCTTCCGATCCCGCTCTCTGCTATGGCCTGGGAAAGCAGTAGAAGATGGCCCAAGTGCTTGGGTCCCTGGACCCATGTGGGAGACCCGAAAGAAGCTCCTGGCTCTGGATTGGTGCAGCTCCTGCCGTTGGGGCCATCTGGGGAGTGAACCAGTGGATGGAAGACCTCTCTACCTCTCTTTCAAATAAGTAAGTCTTTAAAAAAGAAATGTGCGACCTGAGCCCGTGTCATGTTTTCATGAAAATGTCATGTTATAGGAGGTAGATTTTTCTACTTCCCATAGTTTCCAGTTAAAGTTGCTACAAAATTAAACTAGATGACACATACAAGCACACATGATCTTATGGTGCTCCTAAAATGGAAGAACCGAGAAACAATTTGAACTTGGGTACTACTGCTCGTAATAGGATTAGTGTTAACCTGTGCATTTTAACAGGAGTTATCAATATCCTTAACACAGATTTAATTGCTGATGTAAAGTTTGTTACCACTTAGCTCATTCTATTGTCTCAGGGGGTAGAACTGACAGCCAACAACTTCTGCAAGATTGGAAAGACATCTCTGGAGTCCACAGAGACAACTGGCATTCCTGCTTTAGCTCTTCAATCTCTGGTCCAGCTACCATACTGAGAAATAACTGAATTATACATATAAAAACTTCCTAGTGCCCATGGCATGCAATACAAAACCATTACTCCCATCCCAACTACAAACTGCTCCACCCCACAACCCATAGGATTGTACCCCCAACCACATCCCTAACGTAAGGCTTATGATATTGTTACAGTGTATCAGTTGTCTAACCCCCAGCTAGACTATGTATAGAGGACTCCAGGCAGAAATGTTAGGCTGTGAGCATGTCAACCAGCATGCGTGTGCTTCTCCACATTGTCCAAGGTCGTCACACTTGAAAGGAGTCCCAGCTGTTGGGATCTTCCTCAGATGACCCTTGGGATAGCATATGAGCATTCTGAAACTAAGTTTTAAGGGTGTTTAGAAAAGAAAAGGTACAACGCCTCCAGCTCCTCTGAAGTTCTCTCCATGAGCAGCCACTCCCACTACCTTAAGCAAAGAACACAGCATAGCCCACTCTTTGTGCCTTAGTTCCTTTTGTATACATGGTGACTTACACAGTGTCTATTGCTTTTTGAGTGACATTTAGATCCTTGTTGAATCAATCTTGTCTCCCCCTCCCTTTTCCACCCCTACAAATATACACACATAGATTATTTTGCAAGTTAAGGCTTCCTCGCTGGTGCTGAGCAAATAAAAACCGATCGCTGTAGGAACTTAGTGAAATTTGAATATAGCTGGCTTGGTCAGTACTGGGGTAACTTGCGGAACACACGCACTTGCTCGGGAAAAGTACTGTTACCGACTGCTGCTCACCTCCAGCTACTCCTGCCATATAAACCTGGCACTTCAGTGCGGCTTCTTCCCTCTTTTCCATGACTCAGAATCCAGAATATTTCCTGAAATCTCCTGTTTTTTAAATGTTGGTAATTGGGGATGGTGCTGTGGCGCAGCAGGTTAAAGCCCTGGCCTGAAGTGCCGGCATGCCATATGGGTGCCAGTTCTAGTCCTGGCTGCTGCTCTTCCAATCCAGCTCTCTGCTATGGCCTAGGAAAGCAGTGGAAGATGGCCCAAGTGCTTGGGCCCCTGCACCTGCATGGGAGACCGGGAAGAGGCTCCTGGTTTTGGATCAGTGCAGCTCCAGCCGTTGTGGCCATTTGGGGAGTGAACTATCAGATGGAAGACCTCTCTGTCTCTACCTCCTCTGTAATTCTCTTTCAAATCTTAAGCAAACTTAATTTTTACCAAACTTTTTTTATCTCAAACATTGTAGGGGATCAGTTTGAACCTTTTCTGTAGGCCTTTAAGACTTCCTAAAGATCACTATTGTGCATGCTGGGCTTAAATCCATCCCTTCCAAAAGACTAAAATGAGAATGGACATAAAGATACTGCTTCGAACAACTACATCCCATATGGGAGTGCCTGGGTTTGAGTCCTGGCTCCACTCCCAATTCCTGATGTTGTGGACCCTGGAAGAGAAGAGGGAGTGACTCAAGTACTTGGGTCCCAACCACTCACGTGGGAGATCTGGGTTGAGTGGCTCCTGGCTTCAGCCTGACCCAGGCCTGGCTGTGTGGGCATTTGGGGACTGAATCAGAAGATGGGAGTGCTCTTTGTGCCTTCCTCTCTTTCAAACAGATTTTAAAAAGTCAATAGAAATTTAAGAACAAAACAAAGCTAAGACTAGGATGCTACTTGGAAGCACCAAGGCAGGAAGTTGGGTCAGCACCTCCCTCATGAAATTATGGCTTTCATTTTAATAAGCAAGGAAGAATTTATGCACTGTAAAATCATATTAGGGGAATTTGATTGCAAATTGAATATGGTCCAGCACCTCTCCAAAGCTCATTTAAGATATTTGATATTTGAGAGGAAAAGCCTAAATGGGCATGTTAACTATCCATTTAACTCTCCTATTCCAGTTCCAAATTCTATCTCTGCACTCTCAGACCATCAGAAAATAATGCCTTGGACCACATTCTCAATCAAATGCATGGCTTCTGAGTTATGACTCATTCCATGTCCTTTGATCTTCTGCAAGGTTAATATAGTGTCACCTGTAGGAGCACATTTTGTACCTTTTGGAAAACTATTTGGAGGAATACTCTACCGTGTGACCTAGCACCACTTTATATTAAAATTTGTGATAAATTTCAGGAAGAATAGTTCCAGGAAAGAATGTTTATCCTCACCGATACATCTAGATATGGTGCCTTAATGGGAAACAATTTCTTTACTTAGTTGCCAGGCCAAAATTACATTAAGTAAGAACAAGAATTCCAGCTTTGTTTTTGTTTTTGAAGCCCTTACGATCCTCCTCTAGTATTTCCTCACTAAAGACCACTTTGTCTTTAGGTTTTATATAACTGGAAATTAGCCAACAAACATAGTTTGTTTTACTTCAAATAATAGGATTCTGGGTGACCCTGCTTTTTAAATTTACTCTATTTTCTAGGCTTTTTAAAAATTCAAATATATTTGAAGTAATGATAACAGTGCTTTTTCCTTCTTACTCAGTGTTGAATTCTTTACTTAGTGGAGGGTTAATCTTATGAGTACAAAATAAACTGGAAGTAGATCAATGTAAAACTTAGAAGAATAGGGAAGGAAGGAGGAACAAGGGTGGAAGCATGGGAGGGAGGGAGGCAGGGGTGTGGAGTATCACTGTGCACCTAAGTCTGTATATATGAAATATATGAAATTTGCTCACCTTAAAAAAATGAAAATGCATATAAAAATACAAAAGATTTTCGATGTTTTCACCATGGAGATACGATAAATATTTGGGAGATATGTTACTCTAATTTTGAGTTACACAATGCATACAGGTATCAAGACACCACACATTGCCCCATAAATACTTTTATTGTATCCATTAAACATAAAAATGACAACATCTCAAGCTCCTTCATAAGAATTTGACCTTTGAGGGGCCAGTGCTGTGGCATAGTGGTGTAAAGACCTGGCCTGCAGTGCTGGCATCTCACATGGGCACCAGTTTGAGTCCTGGCTGCTCTAGTTCCTATCCAGCTCTCTGCTATGGCCTGGGAAAGCAGCAGAGGATGGCGCAAGTGCTTGGGCCCCTTCACCTGCCTCAGACATGGAAGAAGCTCCTGGCTTCAACCTAGCCCAGGACTGAGTTATTGTGGCCAACTGGGGAGTGAACCAGTGGCTGGAAGTCCTCCCCTCTCTGTCTCTACCTCTCTGTAATTCTGCCATCAAATAAAAAAATTAAAAAAAATAATTTTAACTTTTATTTAATGAATATAAATTTCCAAAGTACAGCTTATGGATTACAATGGCTTCTCCCCCATAACATCCCTCCCACCCACAACCCTCCCCTTTCCCACTCCCTCTCCCCTTCCATTCACCTCAAGATTCATTTTTGATTCTCTTTATATACAGAAGATCAGTTTAGCATACATTAAGTAAAGATTTCAACAGTTTGCTCCCACACAGAAACATAAAGTGAAAAATAGTGTTTGAGTACTAGTTATAGCATTAAATCTCAATGTACAGCACACTAAGGACAAAGATCCTACATGAGGAGTAAGTGCACAGTGACTCCTGTTGTTGACTTAACAATTTGACACTCTTGTTTATGGCATCAGTCATCACCCTAGGCTCTTGTCATGAGCTGCCAAGGCTATGGAAGCCCCCTGAGTTCATTGACTCTGATCATTTTTAGACAAGGCCATGGTCAAAGTGGAAGTTCTCTCCTCCCTTCAGAGAAAGGTACCTCCTTCTTTGATGACCATTCTTTCCACTGGGATCTCACTCGCAGAGATCTTTCATTTAGGTGGTGGTTGGTTGGTTGTTTTTTTTGTTTTGTTTTGTTTTGTTTTTTGTTTTTTTGTTTTTTGCCAGAGTGTCTTGGCTTTCCATGCCTGAAATACTCTCATGGGCTTTTCAGCCAGATCCGCATGCCTTAAGGGCTGATTCTGAGGCCAGAGTGCTGTTTAGGACATCTGCCATTCTATGGGTCTGCTGTGTATCTCACTTCCCATGTTGGATCATTCTCTCCCTTTTTTATTCTATCAGCTAGTATTTGCAGACACTATTCTTGTTTATATGATCCCTTTGGTTCTTAGTCCTATCATTATGATCAATTGTGAACAGAAATTGATCACTTGGACTAGTGAGATGGCATTGGTACATGCCACTTTGATGGGATTGAATTGGAATCCCCTGGTATGTTTCTAACTCTACCATTTGAGGTAAGTCAGCTTGAGCATGTCCCGAATTGCTCATCTCTTCCCTCTCTTATTCCCACTCTTAACAAAATCTATTTTTTACCAAAAAAAAAAAAAAAAAAAAAACCCTTTGATTAACTTTGAGAGGTAGAGTTACAGTGAGAGGGAGAGACAAAGAGAGGATCTTCCATATGCTGGTTCAGTCCCCAAATGGCTGCAACAGCCAGAGCTGGGCTTATCCAAAGCCAGGGGCTTCTTCGGGGTCTTCATGTGGGTGCAGGGGACCAAGCACTGGGCCATCTTCTGCTTTCCCATGCCATGGATGAGAGCTGGATCCGAAGAGGAGCAGCCATGACTAGAGCCAGCACCACAGGCAGAGGATTGACCTACTGCGCCACAGTGCTGACCCCTTTGGTTAACTCTTAACTGGGCTCCCTTAGAACTTCACAAAGGTAGAATGCAAACTAAGTCGCAAGGTGGCATTGCTGTAAAAATGACCGCTCCTTTGTAAATGGCATTTGGACTAGGAGATACCATAAAAATCTGATTTCATAGCCTTGTCTTCCCTGGAGCAGACCTTGGAAACCCATGCGCATGGAACTGTAACGGGAGAGATCAAGCTTAACACGAAGCAGGACAAGTCTCATAGCTGAGCTGCTGATCTGCTGTGAGGATGCGCAACAAGGCAGGCCCACCACTGTCCTGAAGGCCTTAAGCTTCCTTAGCGCTGTGTTGAGGGTATAGGTGCAGGGATAGCACACGGTCACCCTGTGAGTCTGAAGGTACAGCTGAGCTAAGAAGAACCCCTGATGGCTGTTGCACCCTCGAAGGGTCTTAAACAGAAGAGTTAATGTGAACGATTTGTTCTTCATAGGATATCTTTAGCTATAAAAGGAAATGGCTGCTGGGACAGGTGGCTCAAATAATGCACTGGTCAGAATTAGTTACAGCCTTGCTGGACTAAGATGGAAGGCTGCAAGGAAGAAGGAAAAGGAAAGTACTCTCCTAATAAGTCCTAAGGGATCCTAGAAGCTCCAAGCCTACCCAGTGTGACTACAGAAACACCAACTACCTCCAGTACCTTTTAGCATTTGCTACTTCTTGGAGAAAACATTAAGCTGGACTAGCAAATATGAACAACTAGAGGGAGATGGAGAAATATTAAATGAGGATCACCTAACCATTTTTTCCATCAGCAAATACTGGAAATGGTCAGGTTTGTCTCACTGCTTACATTGCTGTGTAACCACAGGCAAGCCAGCGGGCCTCTCTGAGCCTACCATCCATGAAAAAAAAAAAAAAAAACTTAGATTCAATAACTTCCAAATAATTCTAACTCAAATGCCCTGTGGGTGAGGGAGAGTAGGAGGGAGACAGGAAACAGGGGGGGAAGGAATATCATATTTTTAGAATTGTATCTATCAACCATATTAAATCTATTAAAAATAGTTAAAATTAGAAAAAAGAATCACATGTAACTGAAGAAAGTAAATAAAACTAAATCTCATTTAAAAAGTCCTATGTGGGGCCGGTGCTGTGGCTCACTAGGCTAATCCTCTGCCTGCGGCACCGGCACCCTGGTTCTAGTCCCTGTCGGGGCGCTGGATTCTGTCCCGGTTGCTCCTCTTCCAGTCCAGCTCTCTGCTATGGCCTGGGAGTGCAGTGGAGGATGGCCCAAATGCTTGGGCCCTGCACCCACATGGGAGACCAGGAAGAAGCACCTGGCTCCTGGCTTCGGATCGGCGCAGCGTGCTGGCCAAGGCAGCCATTTGGGGGGTGAACCAACGGAAAAGGAAGACCTTTCTCTCTGTCTCTCTAACTCTGCCTGTTAAAAAAAAAATAGTCCTATATGTCCTATAGTACCACTCATATACTAAGCACTAAACTAATCTTCAACGCCTCTCCCTACCCCCCAAATTATGTTCAATGTCAAGTAAATATCAAATGCTGAGAGAAGAATCACAGGGTGAGTGCCCACAACTGGAGCCGGTCTTTTGTCCAAGGTGGAACTGAGGACCTAGTGATTTCTCTACACTCAAGACTTCACCCCTGTAACATGATGATCACATCAATCAGTGAGACTTGATCAAGAGTGTTAGACCCCTTCCAGGGGCTGGTGCTAGGGTGGGTTCTGCCGGGCCAACCTGACCCCAAGTCACCTACCATAGCTGCCCCTGTGTCTAGAGTACTCACTGCAGCATTCGCCCACCACAAACTCCCAGGGAATGCTGCCGATTGATAGAATGAGGAGAGATAATTAGCCATGCAGTACTCCTGTGCTCTTCAACCATCTTGAAATGAGATGTAAAAATCTAGTATAACGTAAATCTAGAATAAAATGATCCAAAGTGAAAATTTTATTTAAAAAGCCTATCTCCAAGAGATGTAATAGGCACTTTCACACTTTCAAGGGATTCATGACATTAAGAATGAAGAGCAAAGCCTCCAGTTGTACAAAAAGTTTTGAAGTAGGAAATTTGAGTAAAAAGAATTGCGTGTACTTCTAGGAAATCTCATCATGATCTCAGCGTAATAACCATTTGCAAAAGAACCCTGAACTGAGTCCATGCCAGGGAGCATTATTGGAAAATGGCCTGCCCTGACAACTTCTTGGAATTCCTCTCTGTGCAAGTCGGCAGGCTGCTTGGCAAAAGCAGGGAGCCCTGGCATCTTATAGAACCCTAGGAAACACAGGGCTCATTCCAGGCTGAAAGGCTTGTGATTTATGACTTGAGCTTTGAAACAAGCAGAGTACAAGAGCTCATGTCGCCTGAATCATAAGAGAAGCTGATCTTTAATGTACACCCAAATATGGCAATTGAAAAACAAAGCTGGGGTAATTAGACAGATATGTGTTGTTACAGTTTTGTATCCGGAGTTCAGGGGCACACAGAGGAAACTGTACGGTCCCTGTTCTTGTGACCATGTCCAGCAGTTTCCAAGGCACACACCATGGAAACTCAACATTTCTCACATGGAATTATACAACTGTCTCAACAATTTTTGAATCGTATATTGATGCAAGTTTTCTTAAAATTAATGCTAACTATTAAAGAACTGTGATTTCAAAATGAAAATGTTTACACTAATTTCAAATAAACTTGAACTAAGCACATAAATTTATGCTGTCAACTGTTTTTGTGCAGATCCAAGATTTATTTTTGCGCTTTTAATTTGTAAATATGTCACTTATTAGAGAGGGTGTGTGAATGTATGTAAGCACATCTGTATATTTCATATTAGTACTAAGAGGTTTTGCCCATGTAAAATTTTGTAAGCAAGTGCTACTGATGGGCTCTTCTACCAGGATGAATCAATTTTTTTCCACTACAATCTATCCAAAACAATATACTAAAATCATTGTGACAGTGGGGAAAAAAGTTTATATGATGGTCACCCATCCATTTATCTGTCTCAATTTCAAATCTCATATTCCATCCAAATACCCTTATTAGTGTTTAACTAGATAATATGCAAATTATTGGAAGTGTACACATGTAAATTCAACAAATAGTGCTAATTTTGTTGATTGCTTGATTTTCATAAAAGGTTCAGATGTTTATGTAAGTTTTAAAAAATAAACTTAGACTGTGTTTCAAGTAATAAAAAGGAAGTTAGCCATTGGCTCAAAACATTAGGCCCATCAAGGTAGGATGTACTTTTATCTGAACAGAGCAGAGAACTTCCACTTTGCATTTGGCCCTGTCTAAAAACTGACAGTTTGTGAACTCAAAAGGCTTCCATAGCCTTGACAACTCATGTCAAGAGCCTCGGGTGATCACTGACTTCATAAATAAGAGTGTCAACAACAGGAGTCACTGTGCACTTGCTCACCATGCCACCATGCTGGACCTTAGTCCTTAATGAGTTGTACTATGAGAATCAACGGTAAAACTTGTCTTCAAACTGTACTTCATACTTTGTGTGCCTATGTGGATGCAAATAGTTGAAATCTCTGCTTAGTAAAAAGTTGGTCTTCTGTATATAAAGTCAGTTAAAAACGAATCTTATGGCTGGCGCCGCGGCTCACTTGGCTAATCCTCTGCCTGCAGCACTGGCATCCCAGATTCTAGTCCCGGTTGGGGCGCCGGATTCTGAGGAGAGGACAAGGACAGTGGGACTACAGTCAATACAACTGGGAAGGAAAACCTGCCAATTGCAATAAATAACGTGACTTATGATGCCTTCACCCTCTTCATAGAGTTGCTCCAACTGGAGTATCTAAGTGCTTTATTCCATTAGTCACAACTGTACTGTAGCTTCATTCTTACATTCTTTCAATACCTTTTATACTTGTGATTTATGCCTGCAGAATAACTAGAAAAACCATATATGTCTTACATGCAGATTCCAGAAGGAGACAGAACACAGCTAAGTCAACTTCCTTTTTGAATCCAGTTCTGTAATGGTGTTAAAGGACACGTGGTTTTCCAGTAAAACCTACTCCTGTAGCTACACTTTCCACACATGGACTTCTTCCAGGGCTGTACTGCTTTCTTAAGCTATAGCATGGTGGAATTTTATCCTTTATAATGTTTTGGAGAAAGCTGAGGGTGGCGCCTGCACAATTTGATTTGGTGTAAAAATACACACCAAATCTGATTTCTGTTACATTAAGGCATTCTCTGACAAAATACACAGAACAAGAAATGAAGTGAATTATGTTTTAGAAATATCTTACAAGCTTGTTTCCCCGAATACCTGACCACTAATTTTAAAAAATGGACCAAAACCCACTTTAATTGAATATTTAATAGATGATTTAATGGTCAAGTTAAGATACATTTTAAATGCTAAATATAAAAATGATTTGTGTTTGCTTACTGGAAATATTTGCAATACAAGCCAACATATATAATAAACTAATATTTAAGGCAAATTTACTATGAAAGAAATGAAATGACTATCTTCAATTTACAAACATACCACATTCATCAAATTATATTTTGACTTATAGTTGGCTTTTCTAATATGAATATCATAACAGTGGATTTCCATTAACAGTAGAAATGGTTTAACTCATTTTTAAATGTATAATAGATTTTCCTTTTGAATTAACCATTGGAAATACAAAAATGGTAATACTTGCATGGGGAAAAACTCATATTTAGTGAGTGAAATATATTTTCCATATATAAGTGATTTTTACACTCTTGTAAATTCCATCTTCTTCATCATGACCCATGAAATAGTGTGATTTATAGAAAAGGGTTTGTGGTTGTCCAGTAGGAGCACACAATCTTATGTCATTTTCCAACAATTCACAACACTAAAGTTACATAAGTCTAACTTGCCATAGTTTCCCTCTAAATGGAATGGGAAGAGAATAACTTCATTTGATATCAGTAATGAGAAATCAGAAGACATTCTAAAACATTTTGAAAACTAAAATATTACATAAGTATCAGAAAAGGCATGGTATTCACTTGAAAATAAACAAATTAATTTTTTTAAAGAAAGTGCTAAAATAGTTATTTTGGCATCTCTAAATAGTCATTTCTTCATAGTACATTTGAATAAACTTCAGCTGGTTTGGAAAGCTCAAACTATGAAATTCCTAAAAAATTCTAAACATCCCTTTGCATCCATTAACTTTAATCTCTCTCTCTCTCTCTCTCTCTCACACACACACACACACACTATTGTTTCTGAGAACCAATGCTACCTGACATTTTTACTGCTGATAAAAAGACCAATTACAACTTTCCAATCTCCTCCAGTATTATAAGCATCCTGAACACACAGCAGTAGGCATGCTATGGATCCACACAGGTGAGTTGCCAATTTTGTATGTAAGAGGTATTTTGCCATTGCCTTCTGAAAGATGATTTCACAGTGCAGGGTATGTCATATGAAAAAAGAATGATACTGCCCAATCTTAACAGTCTGAAAGAAACATAAATCAATGACATAAGGGAGGCAGGTGATGTAATGACTCTAGAATTAAGTAGATGGCTCGAAAAGATGGATCATGAAATCTAACCTTTGAAGTTATTCATTGGATATGAATATAAACATAGAAAAGCACATTTCAAAATTACCTTGCCTGTGAAAATTCTATTCACTAAATCACGATTTTTTTTAAAAGTGGCAAGGAGAAATAATATGTGCAATTCCTGGAAATGTCTAATAGCAAATACTTAATGAGCTGAGTCTTATTTAATGATTCAGTTGAGGATGTTTATGAAAAGAAAAAAAAGGAGGTCAATAATGTCTACATAAATCCATAGAAAGGAAAAAAAAAGTAGGTGGTGAAACCTATACTTGCCAATAAATGGCAAATAACGCAAACATTGTCAGAAGAGATGAGAAATAAGACCAACAATTACTGTATATATATCTGGAAAAAAATTACAAACTGACACAAACAGGATGTGAGATTGATTTAGATCAAATGTAAGGGAAGAGGAAATAATCTCAAATTGGCACAAAGATCCACAGAAACTCACTTGCTGTTACTAATGAGACCTGAGCTCTGATGATCCCAAAAGCTGAATGGTATCAGCCCAAGGGCAGGTAGGCACGATTTCCGTCTTTTTATGTAATGTAAACAAAATATCTGACTTTGTGTGGAACATGAGGCACTCATATCCCATCTAACTAACATGGGTTCATGAATAAGTTAAATCCTAAAAAATGGCAGAAAATTTACTACATTTCTACAAACAAAATACTCAACAGAAAGATCCACTTCCAAAAAGATACTGAGTTTCTTTGAATCCACTGCTTTAATCACTCTCTGCTTTGCATTTTAAGAAGTCTCACGTCTCATAAAATAATTTTTAAGGGCTTTCTATGTTCCAGGAAAAGTTTCCACACAATCTTTGTATTCTGGGTGTGTCGCTTTCTGGTTGTTTCTTGGAGTGGCCTCATTTCCTATATCCTGCTTACACCTTGCAGGAAACGCATCCCCCTCTCTGACCAGCCCTACTTGCCTGCCTCTGTAGCTCTCCTCATGGCACTCCCTTTTCCCTAAGGTACTCTTCTTACACTAGGCTCTTTCTAACTGGTGTCATTTGGGTCCTTCCAGAAGCTGATGTTTGCTGGTTAAAGCAAAAGTTGCTCCCATGTGTGTGTGTGGCGGAAGGACAGAAGCAGGACTGGACAAGAAGAGCTCTCTGTTTTCCACACAGATCTGAAAAGGTCTCTGTCAGCCTAATGGGAAACTCCTAGCGCCAAAGCTGACCATTAAAGGAGGGCTGCATGCGCTGAAGATGGCCAGGCTCTTGTGTTACCACACTGCTTGGTCACGGTCCCAGGATAACTGTGACATCTGCTCAAATGCTGGGATGGGTCCTGAAGGTGTTCACGTCTGGAAGCTGACAGCACTAGAGAGGCAAGCAGTCCTTTCTTGAAGAGAGATCTCAGAAGTGTATCTCATCATACCTGCCACACGAATATTCACTAGAGCACATTCAAATGTCTACTCCTGTGGAATTCTAAAAACCATCCCCAGGCACTTGGTGGCTCTGTGCCACCACAGAAATGTGAATGTTAGTATCTCATGCCACACTGTGTTCTCATAGATTTACCTTCCTCTGCCTTCTGGAAGGTAGAAACCGAATCGTATTCTCATCACAATATTCATAACTTGGGAAACAGAGCAACTAACATAATACACAAAAGAGGTAAAGTGAATGGATGGATGGATGGGTGGACAGATGGACTTACCAGACTGGTAATAATCAGACTGGTTATTCCCTACTCCGCTGCAGAGGCAGCAGAGGAAATACACCTCATATATTATAAGTTGTCAAAAAATTAGATGTATGAGCTCTTTATTTTTTTATTTATTTATTTTTTGACAGGCAGAGTGGATAGTGAGAGAGACAGAGAGAAAGGTCTTCCTTTTGCTGTTGGTTCACCCTCCAATGGCCGCCGCGGCCGGCGTGCTGCAGCCGGTGCACTGCGCTGATCCGATGGCAGGAGCCAGGTGCTTATCCTGGTCTCCCATGGGGTGCAGGGTCCAAGCACTTGGGCCATCCTCCACTGCACTCCCTGGCCACAGCAGAGAGCTGGCCTGGAAGAGGGGCAACCAGGACAGAATCCAGCGCCCCGACCGGGACTAGAACCTGGTGTGCCGGCGCCACAAGGCAGAGGATTAGCCTAGTGAGCCGCGGCGCCGGCTATATGAGCTCTTTAAATACGAATGAACTATTGGACTTTAAGAACACAACATATCACAATTTAGAAACTCTAAGCCAAAGTTTAATTATATTTCCAAACATAAATCCTTACAAGAACCTAACTAGGTACCATTTTCCAACTATGATTCTCTTCCAATTTTATCCTTCAGTTCAGAGATTGGGAGATAGCTCATCTGCTTTTTATTTTTTAGCTTTTTTTTAAAAAATATATCTACTGGAGAGGGAGGGGAAGAGGGAGAAAATGCACCCATCCACTGGTTCATTCCCCAAATGCCCTCAATAGCTGGGTCTTGGAGTTTGGGATTCAATCCAGGTCTCCCTTGAGGGTGACAGGGACCCAACTACTTGAGCCATCACAGCTGCCTCCCAAGGTCTGCATTAGAAGGAAGCTGCAGTCAGGAGCCAGGGTATCAAACAGAGGGACTCAGATATGGGATATGGGCAGTTCACCTGCTACACCAAATGCCTTCCCCTCATGAACTTTTGAAATTCTATGATGTGCTTTGTATTGTAAAATAACTTAAATTCCAAGTTTTGGAATTTTCTTTTGTTCCAGGGCTTAGTAGGTTTGTAACATGCGTTCTTCATTTAATCAGCCAACATTTCTTCTGTGCTTTCCTCAAAGCTTTGAAGACAAAAAGATGTAAGTGAATGCGTAGAATGGGAAGCTCTTTTTCTGTTGGTGACAGAACTGCAAATGGATGATTTACTGCACAGTCTGGGAAGAACTCTGACTGAAGTGGAGAGCACAAGAGAAGGAGCCAACACGGAAGAGCTGAGAAAGGAACTTTTGTTAGCTGGGGAACTGCAATTTTGCTTTCACCTCCCAAGGACTTTTAAAAGGAGAGAGACTGAAACAAAGAGAAGGCAACCGAATGTCTAGGATCCCTTTCTGTAGTTCTTGGCAGGGTTGGTACTGCCCCCTAGGGGGAGGCCTTGGAAACTGTGGAAGTGAGAGACAGGAGGGCCTCCCAGAAGCTAGGAAGACACGTAGAGGCATTTGGAGGACGGGCAGCACCTTGTCAAATGTCCTAATTTAATGCCCAGGAAAGTCCCTCACAATGAATCACTATCCTGCTATTTCACATAGTTCTGAAATACTCCAAATACTCCACTGGACATTCACAGAAGGAAAAATCTTGTTTATAATTTCTGAAGTCTAGAACCTAACTTTTTTTTTTTTTTTTTAACATACAACACAAAAGAATCTTTCAAGGCTTTAACAACATCCTGAGGGACTGATGCTGTGACACAGAAGTTTAGGCCTCTGCCTGCAGTGCTGGCATCCTATGTAAGTGCCTGTTCAAGTCCTAGCTGCTCCATTTCTGATCGAGCTCCATGCTAATATGCCTGGGAAAAGCAGTGGAAGATGGCCCAAATACTTGGGCCCCTGCACCCATGTGGAGGACCCAGATGAAGCTTGTGGCTTCAGTCTGGCTCAGCCCCAGCCGTTTTGGCCATTTGGGGAGTGAAATAGCGATGAAAGATCTCTCTCTCTCTCCCTCTCTCCTCCTTTCTTGGTATCTCTGCCTTTCAAATAAATAAATCTTTTTAAAAAAATCTTAAATTTTCTAGGGAAGTCATTACCCTATATATCAAGGAATTGCCTTTTAAGTTGTGGACTAGAATTTCACCAGGAAAACCCATTTTGGACACCCAAGTGCAGGAGTCATTGCATTAATATCTGCTCAGCAATGCGTCAGCACTTTATTGCATCTTTAGTATATGCGTGGCCAGGCTTTTACATAGGAGTATATTATTTTACCACCTACTTTTTCTTTTAAGTGGTATATAAATGTTGTACGTAGTGTAAATTATCATGCATTTCAATTTAGGATTATAAAAGGAAATTACTACACATTGTCTGGGATTGAGAGAATTGAGAATCACTAAGTTTCCTAAAATGTCAAGACTAACCTCATTCTGGTGCAACAGCATCCACATGGATCCTGTTCTGATGGTCGAGCATATTCAGCTTCCAAGGATGCCTCTCCGTTGCCCTATGATTGGCAGGCCTTCCTGGCTGGAGGACATGTGTTTTTCGTAGATATAACTAAAGGGCTCATGCTCATCTTTAGCAAGTGAAAGGGAAAAGTAGCTCTTATTTAAGCTAATTATCTTCATTTCTGTAGCTTATTCTCAGAGGGATGAAAATGAAGCATTCTGCCTTGTTTTTTCCTTTCAAATACCTGTCAGCATTCATTGTTTTTGGTGAGTCTCTAAATAGATAAATTGCTCTGAATTCAACAGAAAAATTTGAAGAAATGGCCTAGATTAGCACTTCAGGAAAAACCCCATCATTCCTCTAATTCCCATTCTCTTCCTAGCTGCAGACTATTAGCACATCATTTAGCACTTTCTTTCTGCCTGGGTTCAGAGTTCTTTACTATGTGTCTGTCAATGTCATTTGCTACTCATCCACTCACCCCAGCAACAAAAATTTAATTAGCTCTCATTATGCACTGGGAACACAAGATGAATAAATTCAAGCTTTTGCTCACAAGGAGTTCAGAGAGGTAAAAAAGAAAGGTAGATAGACAACTAGAGTGTTAGGTAATAAGCACTAGTTCAAAAGGAAGTACAAGGAGTGTAGAAAGGGATTGAATTCAAGATCCTAGCAACTATCATTGAACATAAGTATTTGGGAAGATGCTTTCAAGTTCTTATAATTGTTCCAAGGCTAATATTTGGGCAGATAAATTGATGACTTAAATGGAAAGATAAGGCTCCAGAGAGCAAGATGACTGACATTCTGATGGGAATGTGATATTTCAAGGGCACAGGGAAAAAGGGATACATTTTCCTCCGGTTACCATTTCTCTAGTAATTGCCACGTTGTAGACATGGTACTATCTTCTGAGGATAAAAAATTCACTCAATTCCTGCTTTTTCTCTTAAGGTATTCAGTCCCTAGTTGTAACAAAATTGTTTTCAGAACTAGGCACTCATGTCCTTGTTGGCAGATGGAACTGCCTTGGATGGGGGAATTAATTCCACACAAACCCCCAGGCTCAGAAGCAGAGACGGTGTCATGAGGGAGAAGGCTGATCCAGGTCAGCCAGGCCATGAGGAGGGCTCTGTGTTAGTTGTATGGGGGGTTCCTGGGTGCAAGACATCAGAAATGAGCCACAAGTCCATACAGAGGTGGGCGAGCGGGAACGCAGGATGCAAATCCAAACACAGAGCAAACAGTGTTTGAGGCAGCAGCTCCCTAAATAGTTCCTTGGAGAAACTGTTGGTGAATGGAGAACAAGGGGAGGGACAGGCAAGGCTTGAAGATCTGTAAAATTATCCAATTAAAAGCACCTCATGTAAACTTGAATAGTGAAGAGGCAAACAACCGGTCAAGAAAGAGAAGCTTCTGAAGAATCACAACTACAGTCATTAATGTGTGTGTGTGTGTGTGTGTGTGTGGGCGTGCTGTTTTTATGCCATGTGATGACAGTATTAGTAGAAAACACACATTTCAGTGTGCATTCAAAACCATGTCTGGCTGCTAACCAACAATCACCTAATTTTCCTGAGCCCTGCCTTCTCTGACTTGTTAGGAGTTGGCTGAATCTTCAGTGCAAACTGTCTCACTGTCTACCATTCATCCACCAAGTCAATAAACACTTATTACCAGCTACTCGGTGAAGGATCATCTTAGGGGATAGGAGGAAAAAAGATAAATAGACCAGATGCCTGTCCTTGAGAGGTCAGTGTCGGGAGGCCAGTCTGTGCTGGAGGAACAATAGTGCAAACCACATTGATTTCAGCGGCAGAATCTAGATCCCTTTTTCTCGGTCAATAAATGTAAATGGGTATGCAGACAATAATCAATAAAGTGGTGCCTGCACAATTGTTACTAAGGAAATATTTAACTCAGTCCCTTGACGCCACCCTCTTCATGCGGTTGAGCCAGGCTGGCATTCTGACTGTTCATGAGGGGAAAAAAAGACCACGAAATACTCTAGTTCTTCATATGCCACAATGAAGATCATCAATCTCAATGTCTGTGAAAAATGAAACTACTTTTGAAAAAAGAGCAGTGAACTCTATCAGTCTTTGTAAGGCAATGCAATCTTTAAGATGATACAGAGAAGGCAGGAACAGTGGAGAAGTTGAGAAGAATTTATATGGCTAACTGAGAATGGCTGAAATTTCTCCATTAATTTTATAAGAACTTAAAATATAAGACGGGGCATATATTAACCCCCAAAAACCACAGTGTTGTTTTGAAAACTATGTAATGTTTTGTACGTGCTAAAATAGCTTACCTGCTTATGATATATAAATCTGTTTAACGTATGAATACCTTTGTATATTTAAGTAAGATTGTCTAATGGATACTTCAAATCAATGCATAAAAATTAAGTTTTAGATTACTTTCTATCTTCCTTCCAAACCTCCAACTCTTCCCCCGTGGAACTAATATGTATTTGTTAAACTTTTTACATTTCCAACATCTACAAGTTGACATTTCCAGCTTCCAGGAGTAAAACTCCTTATTTTGTACTACTAAAACTTGCTAATTTATATTCCAAATGAAAGTATTAAGTATGGTTTTACTGGAATAACAAAATCCTATATTCAAAGTTTTATAGTAAATCTTTTTTCTGCTGTCTTGTCAATATCTGAAGGTTTGCTACCTTATAATCTCAGATAATACATAAAAAAGGAACTTAGTGTTTGCTGAATTAAATAGTGAACAATTGTGCATAATGAGGACATAATATCACATGGTTGTGAACAACCCAGATTCTGAGGGCAGACCATCTGATTCTGTTACTTCATGGCAATAAAACCTTCCACAAGTTACATTACTTCTTTGCATCTGTTTTATCAATTAAATGGGCAAAATAAAACCACCTATCCCTAAAAGATTGCTGTCTGGGTCAAATAATTTAAGGTATATGAAGCACTTAGAACATACTAAGCTACATCAGTGATGGCTGTTATCATTGTCATTGTCATTCTCATTGTTATTCTGGAAGACTGGGGGTTGGGACATGGATTATTCAGTTCGCATCACTATAATGATATGTCTGACACAAGCTAATTATGAATAAAAGAGGTTCAGCTCAAAGTACTGGAGGTTCAAGGGCATAATTCCTGTGTTGACTCTGTACTGGTGAGGACCATCTCATTTGGCTGCACATTATGGCTTGGGAAATAATTAGGGTATCCCCCAAAGGCCCGTGTATGAGTCTTCATCCCCAGAGTTTTATGTTCACGGATTAAGAATGTATCTTAATAGAAGTATGATGTCTTTTTTTTTGACAGGTGGAATTAGAGAGAGAGACAGAGAGAAAGGTCTTCCTTTTCCATTGGTTTACCCCTAAATGGCCACTACGGCCAGCACTGCACCGATTCACAGCTAGGAGCCAGGTGCTTCCTCCTGGTCTCCCACGTGTGTGCAGGGCCCACTGCTTTCCCGGGCCACAGCAGAGAGCTGGACTGGAAGAGGAGCAATGGGGACAGGATCCAGTGCCCCAACTGGGACTAGAACCCAGGGTGCTGGAGCCGCAGGCGGAGGATTAGCCTAGTGAGCCGTGGTGCTGGCCAGAAGTATGAAGTCTGAGGGCAGGTCTTTGGAAAGTGATTGTACTGGATTAGGTTGTTGGGGGTGGAGCTTCCAGGACTGAATCATTGTACTCATGAGGAGAGAGTGGGTGTGCAGGAAGAGGATGCTTCCTGGCTCACCATGGGATGCTTCTCGGCACTTGCTCCACCACTGCCGGCCTCTGCCAGGTGCCAGAGTAATGGGGCAACTGATCTTGGACTCTGAACATCTCAACTGTAAGCCAAAATAAACCGTGTTCCTTCTTAAATCGTCCCTCTCAGGTATCTTAAGGTAAACAAACAATAACATCAGGGAGCCAGTGCTGTGGTGTAGTGGGTAAAGGCACCACCTGCAGTACCAGCATCCCATATGGCCATGGGTTCCAGAACCAGCTGCTCCGATTACTTTTTTTTTTTAAGATCAACTTAGTATATACTAAGTAAAGATTTCAACAGACTGCACCCACACAGACACACAAAGTATAAAGTACTTTTTGAATACTAGTTTTACTGTTAATTTGCATAGAACAACACATTAAAGACAGAGATCCTACATGGGGAGTAAGTGCACAGTGACTCCTGTTATTGATTTAACAATTGACATTCTTATATATGACATCAGTAATCACCCAAGGCTCTTCTCATGCCAGCTATTCCACTTTCAGTCCAGCTCTCTGCTATGGCCTGGGAAAGCAGTGGAAGATGGCACAAGTCCCTGGGTCCCTGCACCCACGTGGGAGACCTGGAAGAAGCTCCTGGCTTCAGATTGGCACAGCTCTGACAGTTGCGGCCAATTGGAAAGTGAACCAGTGGATTGGAGACCACTCTCTCTCTCTGCCTCTCCTCTCTTTGTGTAACTTTGGCTTTCAAATAAAAATATCTAAAAAAAAAAAAAAAAAAACCACCACCACCAACAAAATAACTAATACAATTTCTTTCTTACGTGTGTGTTTCTTAGATAATTTTGGGGAGGAAGAAAAGTGCACAGGTGGCTTCAGTAGTCTTGGTAAATGGCTACATTTTCCTCATTGCAACTTTTGCTTGGCTAAATCCTGCTCATCCCTCAGGTCTCAGTTCAGCAAACCTTTCTTCAAATATATGCTTTTAACCCAAAACACTGGATTATCTGAGCTTGATGACCTCCCAGTCTCTGCTGGGACATCTTGTACATGATTATAGCTAACTTGGTTGCAGTTTCATATCCTCCATTGGGGAGTTTGCTCTCTGTGGTACTTCTAATTCTTGGAGCAGTACAGGGAGGTACAGAAGAAGTGACATGGAGGATGATGCACTAGCTTTTACTCAAAAACTGGAGATGGGAGACTGTACAACATTGAACCTTAAATCATCAATCTGCATGACCAAAATCTACCAAATCTGCTCAGAGGCTCCCAAATCAATCCACCCAAAGATTGTAGTTGGGAAACTTTCCTGTGGGAATTATCAAAGAGCTTGAAACCTGCAGCATCATTCCTTGTATGTTTGTTTTTAAATAATATACATGCTATTACAATCAACATTATTTGTATCACAAAATATATATTAAAAGAGACTGCAAAAGGAAGAAATTACAAACACACACAGCTCCTTGTAAAGCTTGAATAAGTCTCTGAGTACCATTTGTATCTTGTATGAGTTTTTATGTCAGTATTATCTTCAATCCATAGTTTCTTAGCTGGGAACTTACATGCCTCTTGTCCATTTTGGGGGGTATTAGTTTAGTGAAAACTAGAAAGTAAAACTGTAGCACAACTAAGTAGGGACACTTGAAATTGAATCCACTAGGAGCAGTGTTTTGTTGAGTGGATGTTTCATACCTGCTTCAGCATATCTGGAATTCCGTATGTGACTCTAAACAGTACAGAAACTAAGTAAGGACATAAGGATCAGGCCACATATCATCGTTCTTGGCCTCCAAACAACTAGTAATACCATCCCAAACAAAATAGGTTCTTCTTGTCTTCTCTCTTAGAAAATCCAAAATCCCCAGGAAACCCCATGCCTTCTATGATGTGTCCTTCGTTACTTCTCTGTGCCTTGCTCACTTACATCACGGAACTTTCCTAAATGATGTACTTGGCCATAAAGAACTCTCTAGCCTTCTCATGTAGGTCTGGAGACAGTACAATAGGCAGAAGAAGAATGCATTTACAATAAATAAGACAGCCAAGGAAGAATTTCCCTGTGCGGGAGTCAACTGCATTTCACGACCTTCTGACAACTAGATGGACTACTTCCCACAACTAGTTTTTCCCTTCTAAAATACTCGGCAGGTAAAAACACCTGCCCAAGCCTACCTGAAAGCCCATACAAGCCTGCATTTGTGTATTCAGAAGGAACTCCAAAACTTTTCTGTTGAATGAAAATGTGATTTCACAAGGAATGCAATTTCCTTGATTTACAACAAATGCATGATTTTAGTTAAACAAGCACATTTTCTTTAATTTTCTGCTTAAGACTTTGAAAATGATGTATGTAATAAAGATTATTTGCAATACTCATGGCTGATGCATTATGTTCACAACCACACAGTTTAACATGAAATTTAAATTCAGCCAATAATTCCAAGGTGACAGTTTTATCTACAAAGGTTCCATTTCAACCAATTTATTTAATGGAATAATTTGGAGCACTCATTAAACGGATCCAAACAACACTGAACAAAAGTAAAAGGAACTAACTTTCAAATGCATTTTGATAATAGAAACTATTGCTGTTTTTAAAGCAATGAATCTGAGCCTCAAATGTGAGTGTTAACTGTATAATTTCTTATTAGAGAGATGCAAGGAAGATAGCAGTTTAATCATTGTGAAGATATAAACTCAGAAAAAATCTGCCATCCTCACATAAAACACTGATACACAAATATTAAGACATCAAGTAAAATATATGCCATGAAAAGTAACAAGTGAAAACCTTGAAAAATAAGACAAAATTAGAGAGTTCAAACACCCATTATGCTTCAACTCACTCCATTAGATTTCCATTGCTTTCTAGGTGCATTGCATATAAGTAGTTCCAGAAGTGAGGTGATTTTCCTTATTATATGGTCTGAAATGGCAATGATTGAACACTCTGCATTTTCTTTGGTAATAGAAAGTATGATTTATGGGAGAAGAATAAGATTCAGAGAAAACCACTCAATAAATGATTCAATTTGTAGGTCAAGCTCAGTTAGGGCAAATTTTCTTCATTACTGCCAGTATGCAGAGTATAGTTTACTTGGTAAGAGAGTGATTTTGAGGTGAATACCTGGGATTGCTTTGTGTTTAGGATAATTTGTGTTTAGGATAATTTTGTGTCTGACATATATATGTACATATATCTACATAAAAACCCCTCTTAAGTCACAATTTATTCATTTGAAAAATTGAATAGTAAGAAGAAGTATGCCTCCAAGTGTAAGACACACACAACTGGTACTATTCAAGATAACTGGTACAGGGATGCATATATTTTTAGAACTTATTTTAACACTACTTAATACATATGAGAAAGATAATTAGCATATTCAACAAAAATTTTAGAGATGTTTGTAGGTAGCACCATCGAAATTTCTCTTTTCTTAGAGATTTTTTTTAACTTGCTAATAACTTCATTTCCACCAATATGGACATTTTGAAAACTGAAGTTGTCTACATAACAGGTTCAAATGCTAGAGGAAGAAGTGTTAGTGGGTTTGGTGAGAATTAGAGCAAAAAGTGATACAACATTCAAGAAAGATTTGGCACAGTACTGGTGTGTACAAATAACTCAACTGTTGAGGTAGGTGTTTCGCTCAGCAGTTAAGATAGGAGTGCATGGGTTGGAGTCCCTGCTCTACTTCTGATTCCAGCTTTCTGCTTAAGCACACCCAGGGGGCAACAGGTGACGGCCAAAGTACATGGGTCCCTGTCATCCATGTAGAGGCCTGGATTGAGTTTCAGGTTCCTGGTTTCAGCTGGCTCAGCACAAGTTGTTGCAGCCATCTGAAGGAATGAATCAGCACGTGGAAGATCTCTCTCTTTCCTCCCTTCCTCTCCCACTCTATTCTTCTCTCTCTCTCTCTGCTTTTCAATATATAAATTTGTTTAGAAATAAACTCAAGGACTGTTTTATATTTTTTCCTATGACCTAGTATTGTCTTATTACCATATGGCTAATAAACCAAACATACTCCATTCTAGCATAAAAGAAGTTTAAGATTATACCTGGGCAACAAAACTATCATATTTTATTTTCAAATGATTTACAAATGAAATGGGTCACCAAAAAATGAGTAAAAATAAAAGAAAACCCTAGAAAACATTGGCTGGGTGTAAAGTTCACAGAGGACAGTTGACAAGGACCTGGTAAACTTAAAAACAAACCATTTATCATAAGGATACTGTGTGAAAATACATGCTGCAAAAACACTTGGGCTAAGATCACTTGGCCTATGAAATCTGAAAAATCATTATACTTAGCAAATAGCACCTACACTATCTCCATAAACTTTAACTTAGGGTATGTGAAATAAGGAAGAGCTGTCTGCTTGTTTTTTTCCAGCTCATCGAATAATGTAGTACATATCACCGTAATTCAAATCTAAAAACATTTCTGGTAGTTTTACTGAGTTCTGGATAAGTAATTTATCAAGGAAAAAAGGGCAATGTTAATATTTAATATGATAACGTTTGGATATTTCACTTCTTCGATGCATGTTACAAGTTTCTAACTTAAAAGCAACTGAAGTTAATATTTTCCAGCAAGTGAAATTTCTTGGGAAAATATACACTCAAATTTTATGAATGCTTTTGCTCTTTCAAAGAAAACATTCTAAATTTCTTTAATCAAGATATAGAAGAATTTTAATATTTTTATGTTTTCATTCTCATAGCAAACTAACAATCAATTTTCTTTTACCATAAAGGAATGATCATTAAATAATCATAATTAATACCCAACATAAAATCCCAATGCTGTTACTCACAATAAACTGAATTCTATAGTAAGAACAGTTCTTATGGCAGAGAGAGAAATGGGTACAGAATTTGGCTCAGTCTGGTAAAACTCCAAATATGGGTAGGCCATGTAACAGCAGAATTCATTGGAAGTTTCCCTTTGATTGACCTGCAACAATTTCTTACCCAGAAAAGAGGGCTATTGATAATGAATAAGCCAGACTCTCAAGACTAGGGCTAAAACTCAGAGATGCCATGCAATGAGAGTTAGCATATGATGAATGGCATGTCTTTAGAAAGCCAGCAGAAACTGATCAGTGACACTGAGTGCTTCTCTGTGTGTTCAAGAATTCAAATACATTCATTGTAAATTTAAAAGCAATTTTTCCATTTCTTGCTTGAAAGTTCTAACACAATGACAATTATTAGATAGTACCAAAAGGGAGCTCCTTCATAGAGGTGAGTTTTTTATCTGCAAAACAAACCCATCCTTTGAAATAGCCTTTTAGCTTTTCAAGATATTTACTGACTTCATCATTATTAGCAATTGAACTGGCATTAGAAATACTCTACTGATTTTGATCTTTGACCTTCACTGAATATGCCTTTTTATCTCTTACCACATTATACTCTCCTAACAGTAATCTTATAAAAATAATGAGAATAATAACACATTTCCAAGAATAGCACCTGTTTTAAGAGTAATACCATAAATATATATAATAATATTTCTCTGAGCCCAAATAAATAAAATCTCTTTTTGAGAGATAGAGGTATCTGAAATTTTAACAATCTGGAAAAATATAAATTTTAACGTGCTTTCCTGACAAAAACACATTTAATCATATTATCCATTTAATTATCAAAAGGTTACTAATAAAGTTGAAAATTAATTTAGTACTTTTTAAGCTGTTTTTTAAAGTCATAGGTTCATGGGCTAAAGAATCAGGTAACATTTTACAGTCTAAGTTTTGACTCACTCTCTAGCCATAAACCATACAGATTATTCCAACAAAGTTACACTGAGAAAACTTGTTATAAAATCAAATGGTCCAACTACAGTGCCAGTTTAATTTTATTTAAGATACCACTTAACAAGGTACAAAATGAAAACAAATTTAGGGTCCATTATATGTTAAGGCTATCCTTATAAAATGTATCACATGAAGCTATTATTTTTAATTATCTTCCTTTTGAAGTATTTAACTTCAAAATATTAGAGATAACAATATGCATATAATATATGACTATAATGAATTCTAGAAGTTTTTCAACAACTTGACAACCATAAGAAGAATTAATAGCAGACTTGGTCAGAAACAGGCATTTGGCTTGATTCTTGCAGAAATTACATACTGTGAACTCATATTTTCAAACAAGCTCTAAATAGTAGAGAAGTCCTAATGAAAGAGAAATCCAATAGACTTTGTACTTACTGTGCAGAGGCACAGTGTTTCTAATGCACTGTAACTCTAGTTCCTCAGCCCATTCCTTCTTTGGGAAGATCTGCATTATCTCACAGTTACCATTCTCTGCCAGGGACACAAGTTGGCTATTCACTGGTATCTTTCTCCAAGGCTTCATGTGCTGTTGAACTTCTGCCAAAAGAACAGCTTGTATTGCTTCAGTTACCTGTAAAGTTTCACCATGAATTATTTTGAGTATTGTTACAAAGACCTGGAGGTCTTTTTGAAAAATCCAAACTTTGGAATTTTTATTTAGAAAAAAACTTTACCATAAATGATAATGTTCTGTTCTGCTAGAATTAGTAGCCAAAGCAATTAAAATGTGGATCATAAGAACTGGGACCCTCACTTTGATGTTGCAATTATAAATACAAGAGATTCTTAATGGGAACGTGGGAAGAGTTTTCAATTATTTCTATTTAAGCCATTTTCATTTTTCCTGAAGATAAAACTCATTTTAATATATCACTCAAAGATAAGGTTAGCCCCTCGAATTCTGTCTAGTCCTAATGTTATTTGGCTAAGACCACTGGGTTCAAGTGCTGTTTAATACAGAAGATTGGGGCTGGCGCTATGGTACAACAGGTTAAAGCCCTGGCCTGGAGTGCTGGCATCCCCTATGGGTGCCGATTCTAGTCCCGGCTGCTCCTCTTCTGATCCAGCTCTCCGCTATGGCCTGGGATAACAGTTGAAGATGGCCCAGGTCCTTGGGCCCCTGTAACCATGTGGGAGACCTGGAAGTGGCTCCTGGCTCCTGATATGCACAGCTCCGGCTATGGTGGCCATCTGGGGAGTGAACCAACAGATGGAAGATCTCTCTCTCTGTCTCTACCTCTCTCTGTAACTCTGTGTTT
This sequence comes from Oryctolagus cuniculus, assembly GCF_964237555.1. Taxonomy (NCBI): domain Eukaryota; kingdom Metazoa; phylum Chordata; class Mammalia; order Lagomorpha; family Leporidae; genus Oryctolagus; species Oryctolagus cuniculus. Next base: position 76,276,969 of record NC_091443.1, read on the forward strand.
CAAATAAATAAAATAAATCTTAAAAAAAAAAACAGTTACAGAAAAAAGGTTAATGATAACATCACTCAACTAAGTATATGCATATGTGGTTTTATGTAGATTAAAATACTTGGCAAGGCATGCAACATACTTGTGTATTCTCAGTCAAGGACTTGTGGTTGGGTGGAGGGGAGGGGGATGTTTGTCACAGAGCATCTAATGAAATATCTTATTTTAAAAATGAAAACCCAGGGGCTGGCACCGTGGCTCACTTGGTTAATCCTCCACCTGCAGCACCAGCATCCAATATGGGTACCAGGTTCCAGTCCTGGTTGCCCCTCTTCCAGTCCAGCTCTCTGCTGTGGCCCAGGAGGGCAGTGGAGGTTGGCCCAGGTGTTTGGGCCCCTGCACCCTCATGGGAGACCAGGAGGAAGCAGCTGGCTCCTGTCTTTGGTGCTGGCCATAGCGGCCATCTGGAGAGTGAACCAATGGAAAGAAGACCTTTCTCTGTCTGTCTGTCTCTGTCTCTCACTCTGTCAAAATTAAAAAAAAAATGAAAACCCAGAGGAAACATCTCTGGGTTACATAACTGTTGGGCATGCCTTCTGACTTTAATTCTGTGTTCTTTATATGGTATACGTCCATCCAAGATTCTGTGTCTTCACCCCTCAGTGCAGAAGCTAGGGGAGTCTGCCGAGAACCCTGACTGCTAAGACATAAGGATGAGCACAGGAGTTAGGAACAGCCCAATAAAAGCCAAGAGTTGAATCACAGGGGGAAAAGGGGCATTTCTGGTCTAGGCAGACTTAGGATACCTCCGTTTCACCCTTCCTTGGCCAAGAGTTCTGCCACAACCCAGGACCTGCTCCTTTGCCCTCAGAACTATGCCCTCTGTCAAGCTGGTTCAAGTTCCATCATTAGAGGATGTGGTGATCTGGAAACACTGTCATCATAAACAAAACAGGGGTATTTACCCTCAATCTCTTTTGTGAGTCCTGGCACCATGTGGGGCATTTATGCTCCAGGGCCATCCAGAGAGCTAATGCTAATGACAGATGCTCCCTACATTACTTGGTGCAAAGAGCCGGGCCTCTGACTTTAAAATATGAAGTTTCCTAATAGTACTGGAGTGGCGTCCTAATCACTGATTTCCCCCAGTTCGTGTCCAGCTTACACTGAAATAAATGCTTGATCAGGGAGTGAAAAAACACCAAGTGGTACACCACAACTGCATGCAACCCACCTAACTACTTAAAGCATGAGTTTCATAAAGAATTTGAGAATTTGGTTACGCAAGCATTAAAAGAGATACTTGGCAAGAGTCTATACTGGTCATGAGGCCCCAGGGAATCTCACGACTGTTTTACATATGAGGAAGATAAAAAAGCCAACAAGTTAAACCTATCTTCCAGAGTCATGCATCAGACTAACAGCAGAAATGAGAGGAAGATTTTGAAGCTTGGGCTTCCAGTAGAATAGCATAGGCTAGAGCAATATGTGTCTTATTGCCAGCATTTCACACAAGGAGATAGGATCAAGAGACTTAAGTGTCCTTAAGCTTAACCATTCCCAAATCACATTTGATTTCAGGGTGGAAAAAATGGATCCTGATTTTGTGTAAGATTCCCAAGTGTAGGCACTTAAATGTCATGGCACATTTTGAAATAAAATAATGGATGACTCTCTCGCCAACTGAAGCCCCAGTAGGCAAGAAGTTAGCTATGATAACATGAATCTCCCTGCTCTCAACCTGGTACCCCTACGTATGTTATTTTACAGCACTTCCCTCATCTCCATCTCTGCATCAGGCTTGTCAAAAGCAACATCCAGGGAGGACAAGAGTAACTACTTCTCATTCTGTCAAGTAAAAAGAAGCATCAATGTATCACAGCAGCAAGGAACTCATAACTTCAAGACCGTGAGCAATGTCATACCTGTACAGACTGATCTCTCCAATAGGAAATCAGCTTCACAAGTGAAAGGTCAGCCTCAGGTATATGGGATTCATTCTTACCTAGAAATAAACAGCACACATCTGTATTTTGAGAGTATTAGAAATCATGTCATTCAATGGACCTTAGTCTTGGCTGCTCATTCTAATCTGTTGAGAAGTTTGATTTTGCAGACACAAAGCCCAGGCTCGATATTCCAGACCTTCAGGTATAGTAGGTCCCAGAGAATGGGTTGAGCAGACATGTATACTTTTACAAAGCACTGATTTTCATGTACCTTTCTGGTCAGGAACTATTCACATACACACGCATGTATATGTATGTCTATCAGTTATACTACATAAGTTCATGTGAAAGCCAATCCATTTTTATACTTTAAACCATTCTTTGCACTTTTTGCTAACCCAAAACGGATCACCAAATTTTACAATTCTGTGTTCATACAAATAGTCCTTGAAATTCTATCACGCTATGAATCAGTATTTATCACATATAAAATCAAATCAAAGACTTCCTTTGATTTCTCCTTGCCTAATTCTTCCATTCTGATCAATAGGTAAAGCACTAATGTGTCAATTTGACTCATTTTGTTATGTATTGTTTCTTTTAAGTTTGCCCTCTTTAACGTCCTTTCTATCTATTTGCCTTAATGTTCAGTGTGAAATTTTTAGAGTGAGCTAGTGCTTGGTGTATTTAAATTGATCCATAGAGTGTCCAGCAGTCCTTTACACAAAAAAGCACTTAATAAGTGCCTTTTCATTAATTGAAAATGTACATATAATCATCTGAATGTAAAATCAATGAATGAAGCCCTTCTGATGGCCAAAGTATATTATCTAGGTGTCAGATCTTGGAAGTGAGTTAGGGAGGAATGAAAAGGGCTTGCACTGGCGGGAGAGTTGCTACCATAATTGTCTATTTAAATTAATGTATTAATGTGTGTTTGACATCCTAGTATCAACTATTTAAATATTTGCTCAATATGCTTTTCACTGAATTGCCACTCTGTGTATTAATATATTACTTTTTTAGACCTATTAGTCAAGAGAATGTGATAGAAGCTTTTGGATATAATGCAAATTGAGACTAGAAAGAAATAAAGAAACTTCTTTTTAAAATTTATTTATTTATACTTATTTTTCATTTTATTAGGAAGACAGACAAAGAGAGAAACAGAGACAGAGAGAGAACTTCTGTCCTCTGGTTTGCTCCCCAAATGTCAGCAAGAGCCAGAGGTAGGCCAGGCTGAAGCCAGGGTTCCCATGTGGGTGGCAGGGACCCACGTCATTGACCGATCATCTGCTGCCTTACAGAGGGCACATTAGCAGGAGGCTGAGGAGCGAGGACTCAAATTGGGCATTCCAATTTGGGGTGCAGGCATCTCAAGGGGTGTCTCAACCATTGTGCCAAATTGTTGCCCCTTATTAAGAAATCTCTAAATATTCTTTTTCCTGATGGAGCATATGACTGATAAGACTGCAAGCCATACATAAAACATGCAAGTCCGATAGAGCACTACGATTTTCAAGTCCTATTTTTCATTTCTTCATGAGCACAGCTGCTAAGAGAAATTTTTCTTTTGATCTCTTTTCTCCCTCTCATTTTGTTGACCTTGTGCCTTAACCATCAAAGCCCAGTATCGGCCTCAATCGTAACTACTTACTGGCATCATGGGGTAGTTCACAGTGCACTTTAATGTGATGTTAAAATTTTAATATGAGATAGAAATGAGAGCCAACTTTTCCTGGCAATGTCAGCGAGTTAAAGAATTAATTGTAACTTTGGGAGGAAAGATAAAAAGAAAACATCCCAGGCTTTCCCATATTGCTCAGCCACCATTGGTGCTGCCTGAAATGAGGATTGGTTCCTGTCAAACCTTCTGAATGTGCACTTCTGCTCTTGCTTCATTCTTCAGGATTTGTCTCTATAAAATTAAACCAGGAAGTGAATCCTTGCTTTTCTTTTACTCCCCATCTTCCTATTACTTAAAAGCAACCCATGTTTCCTTGGCCCCTAACTGAATTTTAAATGCTATAAATGCCACCCTAGCCACCAGGGAGATTTTTCAGTAATAACACTAGTTGCTCAGGCTGCTTTGTTTGGCACAGCCATATGAAAATCAAGGGCCTACTCAGCTCTGGCTGGCAGTTCCCCATCTTTGTAGAATTATGTGTGTTATATCCTAATTCCAATCCATTTCCCAGTGACATGAAAAAATGAAAACTGGTTAATGAACCCTAGTAAGAGCAATTATGTACAGAGGAGGCAGACAATCCAGACTTGGACCATGCAGAGAGAACATTATGTGTGATCACAAGTATGAGTAGTGGCCTCAAATAGCAGAAAGAGAAAGTTCAGAATCAGCTTTGGGTTGGAATGCCGGCTTCTAAGCCCAGTGGCTGTGAGACTGTGAATGAGTCATCTAACTTCTCGAAGCTCCACTTTCTCTAAAGGCACCTTGTAGTGTGCAGCATTGTTTCCATATTAAATGAGAAACTACAGGTACATCCATCAGCAGAATTCTTAGAATACACCAGGCACTCAATAATTGAAAGCTATTAATAAACTCTCATCTGAAAACACTTTAAATATTCCTCTCTGTACTCCTGTGAGGCCCACAGCGCACTGTTTACTGTTAGGGCCATCCCATTATGTAGGTCACTTGATGTAGAACTTTGGAAGCACAATGCACATTCAGTCTGTAACCTTACTCCTTCTTTATACATGTAGTGAATAGGGCTTTTAAAAGATTAAAAAAAAAAGACATGCCCTCACTACATAAGTAGTAGGTGGCAGAGCTGCATCTTGAACCTTAGCCCACTATCTCATTTATCTCCAAAAGCATGACAGAAATCTCTATCCCTCAGCTGTATTCATCCATTAACTTTATTCATCTATTAACCCAAATATTATTTGTTTAATTCCTTCTAGGTATTGTTTCAGGAGCTGGGAATACAGTGAAAAATAAAAGTCATGAAAATGTGATACCCCCTTGAGCACATGCTTGCTCCAGAGGTTAAGTTGCCACTTGGGATGTTCTCATTCCATACTGGAGCACCTGGGTTTACTTTCCAACCCTACTCTCCATTTCAGCTAGAAGGTCCCTGCCACCCACATGGACGACCTGGATTGAGTTGTTCCATTCTCCTGGCTTCAGCCTGGCTCAGCCCCAGCTATTGTGCATATTTAGGAAATGAACCAATGGACTGGAAGATCTCTGTTTCTTTTTGGCTGTCTAATTCTCTTTCAAATAAAATAAGCATTAAAAATTGACACCCAGGGATTTATATTTTAGTGGCAGGAAACAAATAACAAATTGAAAACTGATCTATGTCAGATGGTGAAAAGGATGATAGGGAAAGGGTGAGGGAGTTCAAGGGAGGAGGTAGGGCACCTTTACTGATAGGGTGGCATTTGAGTGAGACATGGAGTATAGGGGCAGGTGGAGGGAGAGTAGGTTTAGTCATATGGACGTCTGGGAAAAGAACATTCCAGGCAAGGTGAAAACCACTGCAAGAGTCCTAAGATATGATGGTTTTTTTTTTTCCAGATAAGAGGTAGGTAGAATTTAGTTAAGCAGGGGATTACTTTAAAGAGATAAGCTCAAGTGGTATGTGTGTACAATGACATAGGTAGAACAGTCAGTTCATATCGGGCCTTGTAAATTATGGTAAGGTCCTTGGCTTTTTTTCTTATTGAAACAGAAGCCACTGGAAGCTGACCAGTAGAAGAGTAAGGTACTAACTTAGCTCAAAACAGATCGATCTGCCTGCTTGGTACATAAGAGTATAGTGACAAAGTGTAGGAGCAGAGAGGTGGTTAGGACCTCCAGGCAAGACAGGCTGAAGGCTTATGAGAATGACAGGAGGTACCCTTGCAAGTGCTGGGAAACAGATTCTGGGATATATTCTGAAGGCAGAACCGCCATGACTACAGGAAGCCCAAATGTAGGATATAGAGATAATTAAAGTAAAAATTATACAAAGCTCTTGGTGTAATCAACTGGAAGTTTAGAACTCTGATTTACAAAGATGTCAAAGATTTGGAAAAGCAGGTTTGGGAGATAAAATATCCATTTGACATCAAAGGTAAATCTGAACACTGAAATTACATAGAAGAATTCAACATTATTATTCAAAAGAATATAGCCTCCATAACAATATACTATTCTAATGTAACAGTCACTTATTTGGTAATAAAGATATTAATACAATAAACTTTATAATAAATCACATATGATCTGAGTTTAATATCTATTTGTTTCCTTTACTGGAAAGTTTCACTTATGCTGGGATTTCAAAGATAACCTGGCAAAAACCTATGTCTTATGTAATGTTTATTTTAACTGCTATACAGTTACTGTAATACTATTTTATTTTTTTAAGATTTATTTATTTGAAATAGAGGCAGAGATAGAAATGGACATAGATATATACATAGAGATAGCTCCCATCCACTAGTCCACTCTCCAAATGACTACAAAAGCCAGAGCTGGGCCAGGCTGAAGTCAAGAACCAGGGACTTCATCTAGGTCTCTCAACACGAGAGGCAGGGTATAAGAACTTAGGCCAACTCCCCTTGCCTTCTCAAGTGATTAGCAGGAAGATGGATTGCAAAGAGAGCAGCTGGGACTTGAATCAGCACTCTGATGTGAGATGCACACATTGCAAGGAATGACCTAGCCTGCTGTGCCACAATGCCAGCTTCTGATTACCGTATTTTATAGGAAAAAAAAAAGTAATACCACATCTGTATGGTAACTCCCTTACCATTTCGCAAGCAACCATAGAAGCTTGAAATATTCAAAACATCAGACCCAGGACTTTTCATCTTATGAACAGATTCCATCTTGAAGGAACTGCAAAGAAAAAAAAGATTTAAAGGATAATATTTAAGAGGTAGCAAAAATACTTGAAGATGAATTGAGGATACGACTTCTTGAACAATTTAGCAACTGCAGGAGTTGAACACAAATGAGCTGTAGCAATATCTTTCCCATTAATCTGTTTTCTGAATATTATTTCCCCATTTTGCTCCTATCTCTAACCTTAATCTCAGTTGAATTGCAAATACCAGTTTACCAGAATTATCTGTGATCCCATTTTCTAGGAGGGCACAAGCTGCTTTGGGTCACATGACTTCTGGGTAATGCAGCAAATTTCTGAATCCAAGAATATTGACATTGGCCAAACAATTCTTTCCAGGTACCATTCAGCTTTACCATGGGCCAGTGTTTCAGTTGAAGGCGTTTTAGTTATTATCGGAGATGCATTCATAGGCAGTTATTTTCCTAAAATTCTGTTAAGTAATGTTCCCAGTTGTTAACCATAAAAGGACTTCTCAGCCTTCCTAAGCACAGTAAAATGTCAGTGAAGTACCCCAATTTGTTGGAAGGATTTGGTGTGACAGACCCGATATACATTATTCTGATTTCTTGAAAAATACCTAGGTTTGGACAGTAGATCAAATCTGCAGTGACTGATTTAGAGAGGTAGCCTCAAATCCTGACACCTCCATTTCATAATTTATTTGTTTTAAAGAAGGATTTCTTAAAAGAATCAAATAACATGTGGCAAAATTTAAGGGCCATTTAATGAAAGGCATTGGAAAGCCCATAAGCTCCCCTAAAGGGTACAGACACATCCTCTGTATCAAGAACAAACTCACAATGAAAACCCCTGGCAACTAATGACCAAATCCCTCACCTGCTCTATGGCAACACGGGTAGGCAAGGAAATAAAATTTGTTTCCAGCCCAAGTTTTTAAGAATCTGAAGAAATATTGCTGATCATCTACCCCAGCCACATCATTTTGTAAATTAGAAAAATAAGCTTTGGAGAGGCTAAGTGACCAGGCCACAGTCAGACAGCTGGTGTGGTAAGAAAGCCAGGATTTGATCACAGGTCTTCAAACTCTAAGCTGACTGCCTTTCCTGTAACCATACTCTGATGCCATGTCATTTCCCTGGCAATAAAAAGAAAGGAAAAATAAGAGTCTATCTGGCTGGCGCCGCAGCTCACTAGGCTAATCCTCCGCCTTGCGGCGCCGGCACACCAGGTTCTAGTCCCGGTCAGGGCTCCGGATTCTGTCCCGGTTGCCCCTCTTCCAGGCCAGCTCTCTGCTGTGGCCCAGAAAGGCAGTGGAGGATGGCCCAAGTGCTTGGGCCCTACACCCCATGGGAGACCAGGATAAGTACCTGGCTCCTGCCATCAGATCAGCACGGTGCGCTGGCTGCAGCGCACCGGCCGCGGCGGCCATTGGAGGGTGAACCAACGGCAAAAAGGAAGACCTTTCTCTCTGTCTCTCACTGTCCACTCTGCCTGCCAAAAAATAAACTAAAAATAGACTCTTTTTTAAATTTTTTTTAAGACAAGATTTAGGCATTAAAAGCTAAGAAAAAAAAAAGCAATTAGGGGGAAGTTACATGGAGGAATCAAGCTTTACCAGTCCCTGGTTTCTCATTACTAGATCCGCCATGCAGAAATTGAAAATCTTGCAACACACAAGCATCACAAGGTGTAGAATCCTAACACTGACCCCTCTACCGCCTGTTTGGATTTGCATCAGACCGCAGGACTGCTGAGGGCAGGGAGTCTATTATATCATGCCCTGCACAGGTGTTGAACTCACTGACCTCTTCTCAAAGAACAGCAAGTTCAAGGACCATCTAGGCCATGCACTGGGCAGTCGGAGTCTCTCCTTAGGCTTTCTCAGCTTGCCTCTCACTCTGATTATTCTCTTTACTCTGCCCAACTACACACTACAAATGTTTTTCCTTATTCCTTTATTCACTGTTTTCTATGTTTTAGCATGTTAATGAGTCCTTATTCAAGTCAAAAATTTATATTTCTTCTTTAGGCCAGTGGTTAAGAAGTTTTGTAAGTAAGTACTTGGGGAATTGTATTCAGTCCTATAACTGAAATTCAGCAGGAGAAGGTGAACAGAATCAAGGCTTTTAGTCAATCAACCTCTAGGATTCAACTGGTACTCAGTTCTCTGTTAGCCTAAAGGAACTGAATGACTGTTGAGTGATACTTTCTATCCGTAAATCTCAATGTCCTCACCTAAACAATGAGCAAAATTGTAGCACCTATATCCCAGTGCTGTCATGTGTAGTAAATGAATTATGTATGTAACCCTATTACACAGTGACTAGCAGATATTCAATACTTGAAAAAACAATTATAATTACTAAACTGTGCTTTCTATACATAAAATAGCCTCTTTTATTTTAATATGCCAAAATATAAACTAAATGGTATGTTTTGAGGGATGAAATTATCAAACATTTCTTGATATATATATAAATGCAATATATCACCATAACCATTTACTTAAATATATTTGTTCACGTTTAATTAAAAGTATAATGAATTTCAAGGTGTCAGTCTATGTACATATGTATGACCATATATAAATTTCAACATTTTTACATCAAAATAAACATTTTGAATTCCATTTTCCAGGAATTTTTCTAGTATATACACACATTTGTATGTAACCATCTCTTGACTCACTTAGCATCCAGAACTAAGGCTTTTCTAGAATATGCTCTGAAAACAATGGATATTATATTCCTAAAGGATTAAAAGGAATATTTTTCTACATATTTTGAATTAAAGTTGTTGCATGTTTACCACCCATGGGAAGGAAAGGAAGAAGGAAGGAAAGAAGAGAGCTCACTGAGGTAACAATGATATATTTTTAAAAAATCCAAAATTAAAAATCAAAATCTCTATGCATGGCTTACCTCTCAACTCCATAGGTCAGTTCTAAAGGCACGTTAACTAGTTTATTAATTAAAAATAATTTGCTCAATAAATAAACTATAGTTTTTGTCTCTTGCAAGGAATCACAATCATTTTCCAATCCTCTTGGTATTCCAACATGGTTTGGAAGAGTGGCTGAGTATTTATTTGACAATTCCAAAACTTTTCTGGAAAATAGATTGACTCTTGAAGAGTCTTTCATCATTTCAGTATTGCATAAATCCCAACCGGGCAGCATTAATGAGAAGTAGTCTCTATCTGAAGCGAGTCCTAAAGAAACAGGGCCCTGAAGCTTTAAAATATTGAGATGCTTAATGCAGAGATTATCTAGTTCTTTGTCCACTCCCCATGGCAAAAGGCAAGACAGAAACAATTTTGCTGTGTCTACTGTGAGGTTGGCATCAACTTTTCTGGATAGCTTAGAGTGCATCATTTTGGAACTCTTCATTTTCTTCGGCCCTTTAATGCCATCATTTTCTTCAAAGAATTTGCTAGTATTATCCCCTGGGGCCAGGTTTTCCCCAGCAGGCATGGCCTGTGCCTCTGCAGGGAGGTGACTACAGGCAACTTTGTTTCTTTTCATTGTCTTCTTCTCCACTGTGCTCTTGGCCCTTCTTATGATCTCATTACCATAGAAGGAGCTGGAAGGGTCGACATCTCTGAGTGGAGATGGCAGCAAATGTTCAACAAGTTTTTCCAGATCAAAGAGAAGAATGTAAAAGCCAACATTACTCCATTTTGTCTTCACAGGCAAGACGCTAAAAGGTTGTGAGAAAAATGTGGCATCAGCAACCTAAGGAGTAAACAAAAATATTTGTGTGTCAAAATTCTCCTTTTTTTTTTTAAAGTTATTTTAGTAGAGGTCCCATGCTAGTCGAGTAGCATAATAATAAGTGCTCATTAGCAGTGTAGCCAAAGACAAATATTTCCATTTTTTCTTAGCCATATTACTTTGTAAATTAAACATCCTGTATTCTAACATATTGTGAAGAAATTCTCTTCCTAAAAGTTTCATTTTTTTCCTTTAAATGTGAATTTAAAGGAAAGATGGCACCAGATTAACATCCTTTGACATATATTACTGTCACAAAGACACATAAGGAAAACCTACATTTGAAATTTAAGAAGAAAAACAGAACACCTGCAAAAATTTAGGGAGCATTTCAACAGGGATAGTTCCTGAAAATTATGTAGTTTTACATACTTGGAATTAACCTAAATATTAACCAGCATCAGACTGCTTTAAAAAGAAAAAGAACTTACCTTGTGATCTTGTTTTTGATTTTGCCCCCAAAGACTGGTACAGTGGGTCCCTATACTTCTATTACGTCCCTCTATATTAATGAGGCCTTCACTGACTGCCCCTGGCCCTCCATTACTTTCTATCTTTGTTTTGTTTTTCTTGGCAATTGTGATTACCTTACACTATATGAAAAATCTGTTTATTTCATGGTTTCTCTACTACCATTCAAATCCCACCTTTTCAGGCATTGGGTATGATGCCTATTTCTTGCAAACATAATGATCCTACTACATGGCACTAATAAGAGGCTCAATTAAGAAATAAAGGCTCAATAAATACTTGCATTAATATTTAGCACAGTTAAACAATGGAATATCATGTATATATTTTTGAATTATAGTGTAAACTGTGTCAATTGGTAGGGAAAAATGCGGCTGATTAGACAGCAAAAATAATACCCATTTAGTAAAATAATGTATGTGTATGAATATACAGATATCTGAATGTTGATACATGTATATGCATATACATAAATTTGTACATATGCAGAATATATTTACATACACACAACTGTATATATATGTGTGTGTATATATTATATATACATATATAGTCAGAAAGGACATGCACCAAAATGTTAAAAGCACTTAATTAGGAAGAAGAAATTAAATATATTTTTATTTGTATTTTATGTTTTTTAACTGGTTTCCTGAAAATGCTTACAGTGATGATATTTTAGTTTAAAATCATAAAAGAAAGTTTGAGACAAGCCATTAAAATCAAGAACAATAAAAATCAAAATGGAGAATAAATTATAAAAACATTTTTATACCAAAAAGATAGTGCAAAAGTTAACTAAATTAATGAATAATTTTTGCAGGTCAGTAAGACTACCATATAAATAGAAAAATGGGCAAAGAATTCCAGAACCATTCACAAGGAACAATATTCACATTAAAACACGAAAAATTATTTACCAGTATAGTGTCAATGTGAGATTAAGATAATATCACTCATCACCTATTAACTATGCATAGAGGGCTGCTTAGATTATTTTATTATGCAATCTTAATTAAATGGCCAAATATTTAGTGTTTTTACTATTATCAAGATACAACTGAAATGTTACACAGCAAAAAACATGGACAAAACTATACAATATCACAATTATAGTATTCATAATTGTGCTAAAATCAGAGACAACCTAAATATCCATCAATGGAAGAATAGAGAGTAATATTAACATACTTTACAATTACATATATAATATATATAATTGTAAACAACAAAAATCAAAGGCCTATACTAAACTGAACAGCATCTGCAACACATATCAATCTCACCAACATAATGTTGACCAAAGAAGCCAGACACAAAATTATTAACTCTTGATGATTTCATTCCCATTAATTCAAAACCACAGGAGAAAACAGAGCAGTAAGATTTAGGGATGCGTGCAATAAATTTACAGAGTGGTTAACTTTGGAGGATATGGAGAGCAGTTTCCAAGGTGCATGCATATTTTATTTTTTAATCTGGTTGGTAATTATCTGGGTGCTTTGGGACAATTCATTAAGCTGTACTTTTTCTACTGTGTTCTATTTTATTCTATATGAATTATATATTTTTTGGTAAATAATGCAAGTGAATTGCACTAGGAATATTAGCAAAGGGCCCTAATTCAGGTTAAAAAGTAGACTGTTGGGACCAGCACTGTGGCATAGAGGGTAAAGCCTGTCATAACCTTAAATATGTATTCCTAACTGACCTATTTAATTCTGCATGATTTTGATTTTCATATGAATGCTAATAAAGTTTTAAAAACTTTCCTTGATTTTCATCATTTACCTCAAGTATTACACTTGATTCATATTTATTAATAACTATAGTTTTTTAATTTCCATTACTATGAAGCATTACATATTATGATAACTAGTTTATTTACCTATGTTTTACAGTTGACGTTTATTTTTTAAGATCTGGTGTGAAAGAGAAAAGCTACAGTGAATATTCTCCTAGTAAGACTTCCGGTGCACACTTGCAAAAGTTTCTGGAGTGGCACTGATAATTCACAGGATGTGCACATCTTCAACTCTGAGATTCTCCTACAGGTTTTCTCAAGTGACTGTTCCCATTTGTCATATCAGGAACACTGTACATCGCTCCACTTCCTGATAACACAGGCTTTCTCATCTCTGTCAAGATGGGGAATATAAATTGGTATACTTAATTTTAATTTTTAATTCCATTTATTTAATTATTACTATTAAGAGTATCATCGTTAAACTTTTATTGGACTTTCATGCATGTTCTATAAAATACATACTTTTTGCAAATTGTCTTAACCTTACTTTTATGAGTTATTTATTTGAGAAATAATCTTTTGTTAGTTATATGGCCCAAATATCTGCTCCTTATTGTAGCGTGTCTCAGTGTTTTTTGATGAACGCTGAGTTCCTATTGCAATACTCTCAAATTCAGGAAGCATTTACTTTAAAGGTTATATGTTTTATGTTTTTCTTTTAAAAACATTTCATGTTTTTCTTTTACTCTACCGAGGGGGAATAGTTACCTGTATTTTTTTAAAATGTACTGTTTTATACAACTTTTAAATCTTTATTTTTTTTTTCATTTTTGCATTTGTTTGCAACAGGGAAGAATTTTTATGTTTTTCCATTTTCATTTCCAACCACTCTGGATTTATCCTTTTCTCATTGGTCTTTGTCACCTAGGGCTCTAATCAACTTACCTGTTGCTACACAACAGTGTGTTGTACAATAAAGTTGGAAAAAGACTCTACCATCTGTTTGGTTCTGCCCATGGTCTGCCCATCGTAGTCTGCCTATGGTGTTTACTCATCAAGTAACTTTGCAATCAAGTATGTCAAGCTCTAGATTATATCTGCTGCTGACTTAGATGTTTAATTTTTTTTATAGTTTTAACTGTTCAAAAATGATTTTTATATTATAAGTTTACCAATTGTTTAACTGAATAAGCACCTAAATCTGAGGGTTCATTTTCATTTCTTCAGTATTTTTCTTGCCTCTTTTTTATTTCTTACTAGAAATTTGCCAATTTTGATCCTTTTTTCTATTAACTGAGTTTTAACTTTGCTTCTTCTCAATGGCATAGTGTTTCTTGAAACAGTTGAGTATGCATTTTCAGTTTTATTTTCTTTCAGTATTTTATAAGTATTAGCCTGCAGTTTCTGGCCTCCTTGATGCGGTCAGGAAGTCAGCTGCTGGTCTAACTGTCACTCCATCTGTCTTTGCTCTCTGACTTGCGGAAGATCTGCTGCCGTTAATACGCCACAGCTTTGCCTTGATGCTTCTAGCTTTGGATGCTGACCCCAATCCTGCCTTTTGTATGAGTGTCCCCTCCCATCTTCTATTAATCTGCTGAAGTGCTCAGACTAATCTTGCTGCATATTTTCTCTCCCCACCCTTTTATCCCCGTATGGAACTTGGATTAGGTATTTGAGAGAGGCTCTGTCCTCTGTGTTTCCCATCTCTGTGTGTCTGTTTGTCAGGCTGGACAATCTCCTCAGCCAATTTTCTTCTCACCTGTCTAATTTGACACATAATTTGCCCACGGAGTTTCTTGTTTTGATTTTTACATTTTTCATTTCCAGAAGTTCCATTTGGTCATTGAAAAAATACTAGTCATTCTTATAGGCAATTATTTCTTACTCACATTTAAAAATGTCTATTTCACATCCAGTACCTATAATTACAATTTACAAAATCTTTGTGGGTGTGACATTTGCTGTTTAATTTTGATATTTTACTGTTTCCTTATGTTTTGTCAAAGTGTGCATGCATGCGTGTGTGTATGTAAAATATCAGTGAGAGTCCTATGAGACACAGGTTGAAGGTACAATCTTCAAGAGAGGATTGTGGTTTTTGATTATCAGGTAACTAAACATATTACCAACAAGGCCCTCTTGGATGAAGATTTCTGCCTGGGTGCCGGCCTAGTGGCCTAACTGGTAAAGCCTCCACCTGCTATGTCAGCATCCCATACGGGCACAGGTTCAAGTCCCAGCTGCTTCTCTTCCCATCCAGCTCCCTGCTAATGCATCTGGACAGACAGTGGAAGATGGCCCAAATGCTTGGGCCCCTGTACCCACGTGAGAGACCTGGAATAAGCTCCAGACTCCTGGCTTTGGATTGACCCAGCTCCAGCTATTGCAGCCATTTGGGGAATAAACCAGTGGATGAAAGATCTCTTTTGCTCGCTCACTCACGCTCTCTCTCTCTGCCTTTCAAATAAATAAATAATAAAATACTCTACCTAAAACTTTTTCATTCCTCCCATGTAGTGTGAATTCTGACTCCAGGATTATGGTTACCAATTATCAGGCAGAAGTGCTTGCCCCATCCATCTAGAGCTGAGGCCAACGATGGCTAATATGTTTGGTCTCTCCTTTCATGGAGCGTATTCTTTCCTTTGGTTGACTTTTTTACTCAATATGAAGCGCCTGGTGGATAATGGATTAATGCAGCAGCGCCCAACCTAACTTCCTGTCACTGACCTGAACACCTATGCTGCAGTTACAATTAAAGTGAGAAATACCCAGGGATCAACAAATGCTCGTTTTCTCTCAATCTGTCAAAAATTACACTCACATTTTGTTTTTTATCCCTAATAATTTCCTTAAAATGATTAAATACATGTATTAACTTTTAAAGATCATTTTTGAAAATAATTTGCCCATTAGTTTTAAAAGGATTAAGATGGATGTTCAGACTACTAGTTCACAAACAGAAATGCTGTTTGCTAATAGCATTAAAAATTAAAATGATAGAGGCCGGCACTGTGGCCTAGCAGGTTAAGCCTCTGCCTATGGCACAGGTTCAAGTCCCAGCAGCACCACTTCAGATCCATCTCTTTGTTATGGCCAGGGAAAGCAGCAGAAGATGGCCCAATCACTTGAGTCCCTGTACCCACAGGGGAAACCTGGAGGAAGCTCCTGGATTCTGACTTCAGATCCACCAAGCTTCAGCTGTTGTGGCCATTTGGGGAGTGAACCAGCTGAAGGAAGATCTCTCGTTCTCTCCCACCCTCCCACTCTCTGTAACTCTGCCTCTCAAATAGAAGAAATCTTTAAAACAAAATAGTAAGCTTTCATAGTAAGAAAATGGGTACTCTATACACTGCAGGATGATTGCAAATTGGTACCTGTTTCATAGCAGGCAATTTGACAATACATATCAATAACCTGAAAATATCATACCTTTAGTGCAGAATTTTAAAAAATTGTTCTAAAGGTATAATTATAAATATGCAGAAAATCACATGAAAAAGAATATTCATTGCAGAAGTTTCTATATCAATAAACTGATTTTTTAAAATTTTATTTTCATTTTTTTATTTGACAGGTAGAGTTATTGAGAGAGAGAGAGACAGAGAGAAAGGTCTTCCTTCCGTTGGTTCACTCCCCAAATGGCCGCTACAGCCAGCATTGTGCTGATCCGAAGGCAGGAGCCAGGTGCTTCTCCTGGTCTCCCATGTGGGTGCAGGGCCCAAGCACTTGGGCCATCCTTCACTGCCCTCCCGGGCCACAGCAGAGAGTTGGACTGGAAGAGGAGCAGCTGGCGCTGCAGGCAGAGGATTAACCGAGTGAGCCACAGTGCCGGCCAAATAAACTGAAAATTTAAATTTTCTCAAATAAACATTTGGCTAAATATATTGTATAATATGCACACAAATAATATGCTATTATTTTGAAAAGCTCTTTGTGAAATATATGTCATGACAAAAAATTAACACTTATTATTGTGGAAATATCTAAATTATGAAAATGCTAATGTCACTTTTATAAAGTTGCAGATTTATTTTTCTGTTTTTTAAAGATTTGTTTATTTGAGAGGCAGAGTTAGAGAAAAAGAGGGAGAGAGAGACAGAGGAGAGGCCTTCCATCTACTGGTTCACTTCCCAAATGGCTGCAACAGCCAGAGCTGGGCTGATCCAAAGCCAGAAGTCAGGAGCTTCTTCCAGGTCTCCCACGTGGGTGCAGGGGCCCAAGCTCTAGGACCATCTTCCACTGCTTTCCCAGGCTATAAGCAAGGAGGTGGATCAGAAGCGGAACAGCCAGACTCAAACCGAAGTCCATATGGGATATAACAGGGTAGGCCCCACAGATTTCTTTTTCTTAAAGACTGACTGATTTGAATGGTAGAGTTACAAAGAGCGAGAGCAAAGGGAGCTTCCATCTGCTGCTTCACTCCCCAGATGGCCTCAATGCCCATGCCTGGGCGGGGCTGAAGACAGGAGCCAAAAGCTTCATCTAGGTCTCCCATGTGGGTGGCAGGGGCTTGGGCCATTCTCCACTGCTTTTCCCATGCCATTAGTAGAGAGCTGGATCATAAGTTGAGAAGCCAGGACATGAACTGGTACCCATATGGGGTGCCAGTGTTGCAGGCAGCAGCTTTACCTGCTATGCTACAATGAAAGCCCCCAATTGCAGCTTTCTTAATGTCCCCTCTTGAATACATTTTTAAAATTTCCACATTTGGGCCAGTGCCGTGGCTCACTAGGCTAATCCTCTGCCTGCAGCGCCAGCACCCTGGGTTTTAGTCCTGGTTGGGGCACCAGTTCTGTCCTGGTTGCTCCTCTTCCAGTCCAGCTCTCTGCTGTGGCCCAGGAGTACACTGGGCCCTGCACCCTCATGGGAGACCAGGAGGAAGCACCTGGCTCCTGGCTTCGGATTGGCGCAGTGCGCCGGCTGTAGCAGCCATTTGAGTGGTGAACCAATGGAAGGAAGACCTTTCTGTCTCTGTCTCTCTAACTCTGCCTGTCAAAAAGAAAATTTCTACATTTGAAATTTTACCTAATATAAATTTTAAAAAGCAATAAAAATTTCCCAAGAAAATATTAACAATAGATATGGTTATTTCAATGTTTTTAATTGGTATATCCAAAGGGGGAAAACATCAACTATATTAAATTTAAGTGGATAAGAACAACACTTACAGAATAAAAGGCTAATTTTTTAGGTACATGAAAATTATGACTTACACAAACTAGTAAAATACATCCCAAGAGATATAAACAAAGAAGATAAAAATATCATAGAGACAAATTGTTTTTAAGCTGTCTGTCTCAATAAAAATGGAATATGAAGTGTGTGCATATACACAATGGAATGCTACTCAGCTATAAAAAGGATGAAATCTTGTCGTTTGCAACATGGATGGAACTGGAAGTCACCATGCTCAGTGAAACAAGCCAAGCGCACAGAGACAAGCTCCACAGGATCTCATTCACACGTGGAATCTAAAGAACTCAGTCTCTGGGAAGTTCAAGAGGAAACAGCAGCTACCGGGGAATGGCAGGGAGGAGTGGTGGGGAACAGTTGATGAATGGGTACTCAGCTGTAGTTAGATTCCTGTTAAGAGGTTCCAGGCTCTACTGTACAGCAGGGTGACTACAGATAACAGTAACATACCGTATATTTCTCTAAAAACAAAACCAGCAGAAAACATCTGGAATGTTTTTATCCTAAAGAAACAACAAATACTGGAAGAGATAGATATGCTTATGGTCACTGGGAGAAAATGGAGGTACGCAAATTCTTATTTACTCTACCAGTTTGATCTATCAAATTAACTCAAATATTCAGAAACACAGAAAGCAAAAGAAGGGTAGCCCATGCTGTTGAGTGCTCACTTCAACCAGGACTCTGGTGGGCTCTTGGTGACGACAACCTTGTGGTAATATGTATCAAGAGTCTTAAAAATATTCAGTACTTCCTTTTCTAATTCAGATGCTACTCCCTACGTGATGTTCTTCAAAGTCACCAGGCCCAGTTCCACCCTTTGAACTATTCCTGGTTTTTCTTCATTCAGCATTCATTCAAGGGGTCCTTGCTGCGTGTCCAGTGAGTGGGGTGGAGGAGCAATCACATTTTAGGGCACAAGTTCAGCACCTGTATGGATGCAGCTCAGAGTCTACACTAAGAGCAGAGAGAGACAAGTGTTGAGTAATACACACACGGCTAGGTGAGGGCAGGGTAAGCGCAAATACAGGAACATGTAAGGTATGAATGAGGTACCCCAATTTCAGCTTTAAGGATCAGAGAAGTCTAAGCAGACATAACAAAACTAAGAAAGATTAAGGAACAATGAACTAAAGGAATGTGGGAGACAAAGTGTTCCAGCAAAGAAAATGAAGAGAAACCTGGCAACGATTGAAAGAAGGGTAAGGAGGTATACATACAGCATAAACTATGAAAATGTTCTAACAGCTGGAATGTGGAAGAGGGGAACGTAGACAATGAGCCAAACAAAAGAGATGGGGGCCAGATGACATAAGACCTCATAGGCTCTACTGTTCCAGGCTTGTTCAAACAGCAGTGATGGCCCTTGAATGGGGTATTCAAGCAAGGAGGTCACCTACCTATTCATCAATTACTGCTTTGATTTCTTCTGGATTGCATGTCAGACTGAAGGCAGGGTTTTGCCCTCCTATTTACTTCTGCTTCCCCAAAGCTATAATCTCTGGCCTCAGCTTCTAGACCTCCCCAGTTTTTTTTTTTTTTGTTTGTTTGTTTGTTTAATTTTTTTTTATTTTTTATTTTTTGACAGGCAGAGTGGACAGTGAGAGAGAGAGACAGAGAGAAAGGTCTTCCTTTACCGTTGGTTCACCCTCCAATGGCCGCCGCGGCCGGCGCGCTGCGGCCGGCGCACCGCGCTGATCCGATGGCAGGAGCCAGGAGCCAGGTGCTTTTCCTGGTCTCCCATGGGGTGCAGGGCCCAAGCACCTGGGCCATCCTCCACTGCACTCCCTGGCCACAGCAGAGAGCTGGCCTGGAAGAGGGGCAACCGGGACAGAATCCGGCGCCCCAACCGGGACTAGAACCCGGTGTGCCGGCGCCGCTAGGCGGAGGATTAGCCTAGTGAGCCGCGGCGCCGGCCTAGACCTCCCCAGTTAATGGGCCAATCAAAACCATAGTCATGATTTCAATACAACGGTCTCTCTTCTCATCTTCTTATTTTATACTCCACACAGCCATGTATGGGCCTGTTTCAGTGCTGTAGACAAACACGCTAAATTTCCTTTTTCTGACTAATTTATTTATTTGAAAGGCAGAGTTATAGAGAAAGCAGAAGACAGAGCCAGATAGATCTTCCATCTGCTGGCTCACTTCTCAAATGCCTGCTGGGGTCAGACCAGGTTAGACCAGGCTGAAGCCAGGAGCTAGGAACTCCATCCAGGTCTCCCATCTGGGTGGCAGAATCCAACTACTTGGGCCAGCATGTGCTGCCTCCCAGGTGCTGTAGAAGGAAGCTGGATGGGAAGCATGGAGTAGCCAGGACTCCTACCTGACACTCAAATATGGGCTGTGGGCATTCCAAGCAGCTTAACCCCAGAATCACAATGCCCATTTCCTAAACCCTAAATTTCTGTCCCTAAATAAGGTCCTCTTACTTTAAGAACTACTGAACATCTACATTATTTTAAAAACACAAATGTTATACCAAATGTATTTAACATACAACAAAATCAGTTTCCATTTGGAAACAAGTCCATTAGCTTATTAATTATTAACCATTGCTATGCTTTAATATAGTAAAATGATTAAATACAAGTTGACCTGTCATCACTGTTTGAAATTTTAGTAAGTATATTTATAAAGTTTTGTTATTAAAGGGCCTTAAAATATAATTACCAGTATTTTGAACATGATACACATAGAAAATTGACAATAAATGCCTGCAAGACTAATTCTTGAGTTTTTACATTTTACATGCACAATATTAAGTAATACTTGGCAAAGACTGTAGTATATCTTAATCTTATTTATGTTACCTATGTACAATATTTCTCAGACAAAATTCTATTAAAAGTATGCTAAATAATGGCTGAATGATATACAAAAATATACTAACTCTAGAGTGATGATGGGTGTCTAGAACTGCACTCTAATAAAAGTGGTTTGGAAACATCTACCAATGTGGTTAGAATAAGCAAGTCTAGGGAACAGTGCTGTGATGCCTCACTGAGTAACACTGCCAGCATCCCATATGTGTGCTCTTTTGTCCTAGCTGCTCCACTTTTGAACCAGCTCCCTGCTGATGTGCCTGGGAAAGCAGCAGCAGATGGCCCAAGTGCTTGGGCCCCTGCATCCACATGGGAGACCTGCAGCCCAGCTACAACAGTTGCAGCCATTTGAGGAGTGAATCAGCAGATGGAAGATCAATTTCTCTCTCTTTCTCTTTCTCTCTCTCTCTCTCTCTCTCTCTCTCTGCAAGTCTGCCTTTCAAATAAAGAAATCATTTTTTTTTAAAAAAAAGGAAGTCAAGCATAAGTAATTAAATACAAAATAGCATTTCATTCAATATACATTGAAATGTGATTTAAACATAAATTTTAAGATGTTGGTTCACAAGTTACTTATAGAATGCTGTCTGATCCCCGACCTACAGTTCCCCATCATCTGCTTTCCAGAGTTCACATACCTGGAGCAAGTGCTGGCATTTTCCCCAACATAACATCGCATTTAGTTCTATGCTCTGAAGCTGAGCTTGAGACGAGAGAGGAGATATTGTCCACAACCAAGACAGCAAGAGTGTAGCTTGCTACAGGACAATCCATTCTAACCTCTGAACTTAGGAGAGGCTGGAAATAAAATAATGCTGATGCATCTACATGTGAATGCTTTAAGCAGCAGGTGGGGAGTAGGAGGAGGCACACTGGGCTGAGCTCTTTGTCTGAGGTACACAGACACTGGGAAAAGCCACTGGGTCAGAAAGTCTGCAAGCAGAATCCCAGATGGCTAGCGGATGAAAATTATTCCTCAGCTAGGTACAAAAACCCAGAATAGATGACAAGTAAAAGCCAACAGCAATGCAAGTCAATGCAAACTTGAAATAACTCTATATACATATGAAAAGGAAAATAGAACAACCAAAAAAATGTTTGGAGAAAAAAAATGTACAAGAAAAACTATTGATTAATTTTCTTTTTACTTCATTCCACTGTGTTCAGTTCCTGCCACTTTCATTTCTACCTGATTCAGAAAGACAAACTGGTTAAACGAGATGGGTTTTACTCCCTGCCTTTGAAGGTGGAAATGCACTTTCTAACAACATGTTCTGATAAAACTTCCCTCTCAAAACATATTGGCTCCCCCACTGAGTTTGTTATAAAAGACTCTGACCTGCCAACCTCCCACAACCACAAAATGCACAGGGTAAAACTGATGCTTCAATCCACACTCATCTCACTTTGTTTCTGACTTTGCACAATGCTACTTTTGTATAAAAGAAAGCTTATTTTTTTTTTTTTTTGACAGGCAGAGTTAGACAGTGAGAGAGAGAGAGACAGAGAGACAGAGAGAAAGATCTTCCTTGGTTCACCCCCCAAATGGCCACTATGGCTGGCACTGCGCCGGTCGGAAGCCAGGAGCCAGGTGTTTCTCCTGGTCTCCCATGCAGGTGCAGGGCCCAAGCACTTGGGCCATCCTCCACTGCCTTTCTGGGCCACAGCAGAGAGCTGGACTGGAAGAGGAGCAACCAGGACAGAATCCGGTGCCCCAACTGGGACTAGAACACAGGGTGCCGGCACTTCAGGTGGAGGATTAGCCAAGTGAGCCGCGGCACTGGCTGAAAGCTTACGCTTTTATGGAACAAAGTGTTGTCCAAATATAGAATTGAAAATAAATCAAATTAAGATCATTAAACTAAATATATACAAGTTATCAAGTACTAAGCAGGAAAAATTTCAGAAAACAGCTGCTAAAATATTTTAGGTATTTAGCAAATTTAGAGAATGAGGAATTTAGAAGTTGTTTGATCTGTTGCTTAAACTAAGGCAAAGTGAGAAACAAGAAGTGAAATGACTTCTTCAAAAGTACCCATCTGAAAAATGGATAATTCAACTCTTTGTTTTTCTAATTTTTCTACAGATGATATTCACTTAAATTCTTCAAAGGATGAGATAACATTTACTATTTATTATTTTTAGGACATGTAAAGGTTCTCATTAGCTGGGCATTAATTTAATGAGATGTCATATTCACTGAGCTGTATAAAGAAGAAAAGCTGTCATTACATGAAAATATTCACCAATGAACTGATCATTTATAAAAGTAATTTGAAAACATTCCTCCCCTTTTAACATAAAGGCCCATCTCCCTCCCTTAGTCAACTCTGATTATCAAATGATATACTTCAATTGCAAAATAGATAAAGACGACTAGTGTTAAAGGTGCAGGATTAGGGACCAGCTTTGTGGTACACTGTGTTAAGCCACTGTCTTGACTCCAGCATCCCATATTGCAGTGATGGTTCCAGTTCTGGCTGCTCTGCTTTCCACCCAGCTTCCTGCTAATGTGCCTGGAAGACAATGCAAGATGACCCAAGTGCTTGGGCCCCTGCTCCTCACATGGGAGAGCTGGATGGAGTTCCTGGCTCCTGACTTCATCCTGGCCCTGACCTGGCTGTTGTGACAATTTGGGGGAATGAACCACTAGATGGAAGATCTTTTTTTCTGTCTCTCCCTTTCTCTCTGTTATTCTCCCTTTCAAATAAATCTCAAAAAAAAAAAAATGCAGAATTATAGTAAATCCCTGACAGCAATGGAAGAACTCGGTGTCATGCTCAGTGCCACTGACAAACATGGATGTACCAGAGGAGACCAGGTAATCTGAGAAAATTCGGAGGCTTCAAATAAAATATCTTTATTTTATTTAAAAAAATTTCATTTATTTTATTTGGAAGGCCAGAGACAAAGAGAGTTAGAGAGACAGACAGGCAGACAAGTGAACATTCATCTGCTGGTTCACTCTCCAAATGACTTCAACACCTGAGGCTGTGAAGTCACGCACTGGGAGCTCAATCCTGGTCTTCGATGTTGTGTTGGGGGCCCAAGTATTGAGCCATCACCACTATTTCCTCAGGAACACACAAGCAGGAAGAATTGGTATCGTACTGGAACCCAGGTACTCTGATACAGGATGCAGGCATTCCAAGCAGTGTCTTAACCAGTGCACCCAGTGCCCAGCTTGACACAGGTGAGCTATGTCCTATTGAGATTAGATTTTGATTCCACAGGTGAACTATGTCCTATTGTTCTTGTTCATCTGTTTCTTACTTATTTCACATAATCCAATGACCTCCTGACCATCCATGTTGCTACAAATGACAGAAGTTCATTCTGCAGTATGGCTGAATACTATTCCACTGTATGTATGTATGGTACATTTTCTTTATCCATTTGCCAGTTAATAGGCACTTAGGTTGCCTCCATTTCCTGGCTATTATGAAAAGTGTTGCAATAACCATAGGAGTGCAAATATCTCTACAAAAGACTGATTTTTGTAAATATTCAAAGCTGAATTCTGAGACTTCTGGTTCTGACCAAGATGGAGTAACCCTATTTCTCTGGTCCTCCCACTTAAAACTACAACACCTTGGATATAACAAACATAGTAAGATGCTGAAATTTCAAGAGAAGGAAGCTGGCTAGTAATCAAAAGACTTAAAGGACAAGATTACAGTGAATATCCTGGGTTTTCTCCTTGCCTTCCATATACCTCAGAGGAAACTCAGATAAAGCCAGCAACCCTCAACTGCCAAGACACACAGACACAAAAATCTCCAAGAAAATCTGCTTCCTGGAACCAAAGAACTGGAAAAAGAGGATCCTAGGAAAACAGAAACCCTTTGGATAGTATCCAGCCAACCATCCAAAACCAAAGGAAAGACTACCCTTCCCTCCGCCATGGTATCAGGAGGCTGAATGGAAGTCAGCTTCTTATGACGCAAAGTACGTTGACTCTCAGCGTTCTCAACCAGGCTGCTGTCAGGGAAGCTGAATGAGAAGCTTAACTTGCATCCCCTAGGGCAGCCAGCGTAGCAGTGTAAGACAGTGCTCCTGGAATCCCTGTGTCCCTGCAGGGCAGTGTCAGGAAGCCAGCATCCACCTGCTCTAACACAGCAGCAAGAAGCCGGAGCAAGGTGCTGCGAGCTGATGCTCTGCTTTTGTGGTGTAGAAAATTCTGCTTTCCACTCGTCCAACTGTCACTCAGGTCACTTGAGGAACTGCTAACTTCCCCATAGTCCCTGACAAACACGCATGTGGGCTGGAATAGTCCAGGGAGTAGTCTTCATTTAAAGACATACAAGTTGGGGCCAGCCCTGTGGAATGGCGGGTAAAGCTGCTGCCTAAAGTCCTGGCATCCCATATGTGTGCCAATTCAAGTCCTAGCTGCTCCACTTCTGATCCAGCTCTCTGCTCTGACCTGGGAAAGCAGTGGAAGATGTCCCAAGTCCTTGGGCCCCTGCACCCGTGTGGGAGACATGGGGGAAGCTCCTGGCTCCTGGCTCTACATTAGTGCAGCTCCGGCTGTTGCAGCCATCTGGGGAGTGAACCAGCAGATGGAAGACCTCTCTCTGCCTCTGCCTCTGCCTCTCTGAAACTCTGCCTTTAAAGGAAATAAATAAATCTTAAGAGATATCTTTTTTTTAAAAAAAAGATAGACACACAAGTTGATTAATCTACTGTCCCCTTGGTGTAGGATTCATAGCATTTTAACAAAAAAAAAAGTTGAAAATAAGGAATTCAACATCTTATGAAACAACTATGTCTACAAGATTAGTTTTTTGGATTCAGAACAATTTACCTCTCTTTTTTAAAAAAGATTTATTTATTTATTTGAAATGCAAAATTACAGAGTGAAGGAGAGACAGATAAAGATCTTCCATCTGCTGGTTCACTCCCTAAATGGCCTCAATGACCAGGGCTGGGCCAGGCTGAAGCCAGGAGCTTCTTCCCGGTCTTCCACGTGGGTGCAGGTGCCCAAGCACTTGGGCCATCTTCCACTGCTTTCCCAGGTGCATTACCAGGGAAAGCTGGATTGGAAGTGGAGCAGCCAGGACTCATACTGGTCCATGCAGGATGACAGCATTGCAGGCAGTGGTTTAACCCACTGCTCAGCATCACTGCCCCAAAACAACTCATCTTATGGAGCAAACCTAGGTATATTCTTTCACTTATGAAAATGATAAATGAATGGGGCTCCTACCTATCTATATTCTATACCCATGGAGATAGAAAAGCTTTGATATCTCCATTTCTCCTTCAGTGGGAGCTTGGAACACATGTTCTTACAAAATCACTACAAGTGATAACTTGATAGAGTTTAAAATGCTGCTTTTAGTAACACATGCCATTTACACCACATGCTAAAGGGATCCTAGTGAGCCTGGACACCAAGCATCCTTTGTATCACTGATTCTTAAGTAAAATGAAATCCAAGCTCCAAGGAACCAATTAGCAAATACTGGGAATGTCATTCATCCTCATGTTGGAAATTTTTGCTGGTGTTTCTTTTATTGCTTCAGTGAATCCACTAGTGCCACGCGGCTTTAAGATACACTTAAACATTGGGGCCAGTGTTGTGGTGTAGTGGATAAAGCCACTGCCTGTGTGATTCCAGCCAGCATCCCTTATGGGCGCTGGTTCAAGTCCTGGCTGCTCCACTTCCGATCCAGCTCCCTGCTAATGGCCTGGGAAAAGAAGCAGGGGTAAATTACATACTTGAGACTCCATGAGGGAGACCCAGATGAAACTCTCGTGCTCCTGATTTCAATCTGGCCCAGTGCTGGCTGTTGTGGCCATCAAGAGTGTGAACCGGTGGATCAAATTTCCCTTTCTCTCTGTCTCCTTCTCTCGATCTAATTCTGACTTTCAAAATCTTTTTTAAAGAAATATATATTACACTTACTTATTCTGTATAAAGCTTTATTAAAGTCTAGAATGCAGGATGTGTTAGACAGCTGTAAATAACAATCTCTGTCAAATAGGTAGAATTTTTCTATGCCAACATCCTAGTTACAGCTTTTAACAATTAACATGCAGTTTCAAAACTTGAGTTGAAATGCTTGATATGTCATAACCTGATCTATCATACCAAAATGTAAGTATTTGCATAATAAGTGATTGCAAAGAAAAGGCATGATAACTTCTAAATAAACCTTTAAAACGAATATCCAAACTAACTACATCAAGGCTTCAAAAATTACATTTGGAGGTGAATAAATTTTCCCAATCAAATCTATTAGGATAGTTTATATCATTTCTATGTAACAATCATTACCAATATTATTATAAATTATATCGAAAATAATGCCTTGACATAAAATAATTTTATGACTATTTAAATACTTTCATTAGATAATTGTATACTGTGAATACACTGTGTGAGAATTATACTCAAGATCAAACTTGAGACAAGTTTATTCATTAATCCTTAGAAAAGTCCAATAGAGGGGCCAGTGCTGTGGGTTAGTGGGTAAAGCCGTGGCCTGTAGTGCCGGCATCCCATGTGGGCACTGGTTCGGACCCTGGCTGGTCCACTTCTGACCCAGCTCTCTGCTGTGGCCTGGGAAGGCAGTGGAGGATGGCCCAAGTCCTTGGGCCTCTGATCCCTCCTGAGAGACCTGGAGGAAGCTCCTGGATCCTGGTTTGGATCAGCACAGCTCCAGCCATTTCAGCCAACTGGGGAGTGAACCAGTGGATGGCAGACCTCTCTCTCTCTCTTTCTGCCTCTCCTCCTCTCTCTGTGTAGCTCTTTCAAATAAATAAATAAATCTTTGAAAAAAGAAAGAAAAGTCCAATGGTGTCAATTTGGTTGGTTCTGACAGAAGAGGTTATTAAGACTTAACTCATTTTGTGCACTTGTCCACAATACAGGCAATAAGTGGTATAGCCAATGCTGACACCCAGATCATTTAGGGATTCCAAGATGGCTGAATAGGGAAAAGATGTGCTGATTTTTAACAGGGGAAGTTGGCAGAAGAAAAGCTAAGGAAGTGTATTATCAGGAGAGAGCTGGAGACAAGTTCATGGTGAAAATTCTACAGAAAGAAAAGGGATGCTGTGGAGAAGTGTGGAACAAGCTGATCCACGGCAGTGAGCAGGAACACTACACAAAACTCCCATAGCCAGGGGCTGGGGGACGTGCCAGCTTCTGAGCGAGGTCGAAGCAGAGTGAGGCAGCCTATGCCACTGGTGATACCGCATGAGGGAGAACCTTGTGGACCACAATGACTTTGAATCTGGCCTGGAGTCCTAGCGGGGGCAGGGTACCCAACTAATCAAGCAAAGGGACAGCATATTTATTTTTCTCCAACCCCTCTTAAGGTTGCTTGGCAACCAGTTGTGAGAAGGCACCATCTTAACACCAATAGAAGCTGCAGTGGCTCATGCACATGCAAACAGAGGATTTTACTGCTTTCAGTCTGGCAGGGAGGGTTGACAAGGGGCTGGGCACTCATTTAAGATTGGGTGATGCTCCCCTCCTCTCAGCCTATTACAGGCTCTTGGCCTCAAACGGCCAAGATGGTGCACAGACACGCAGCTGGCTTTGGAGATGACCCTGTGCTCTCTGTGGACAGGGCAGGCTCACAGGGTAGAGAGAGGAATCTCTGCACTTTGTGAATGTGTGAGGCTTGCCCATTGTAACTGTGTAAATACTGGAACTACACAATAGGGCATGGGGTATAGCTGGGTCTATGGGCAATCACTGTGTCTGGCATCAAAGGCTCAGAACTCCCAGACTGCCCAGGGTGGGTCATTGCAGAGGCTTCTGTGCCCACACTGAAGACTGCACAGATCCTTTGTGTAGTTCATGGGCCAGCGCTGGTGATGGGTGTACCCACTGTGGGCTAACTCTGGGCACTGACCACTTGGAAGAGAGGAGATAAAGGTATGATTACATCAACAAATATATAGGCAATAGCAGAGATATACCATGCCCAACTTCGGTGTCACCCTGGATTCTCATCCCAAACTTGAGCATTGATCAGAGCTCCCTGGCCCCATCCAGCACCCTCCTCTGGGTATTCACAAAAGGAGCAGACACTGAACTAAGCCAGAGAGGCACAGTTCAAAGATAAAAACCATTAGAAGAAAAAAACCAACAAGTATTTCCACAAATGCCTAAAAATAAATGCAGAAATACATGAATCCCCCTCCAACCAAACAAACACTTCAACATTAAAATGTGCAGATGAAGAGATTGATGAAATACCTAAAGAGGATTTTTTTTTTAAGGGAAAGAGTTTATTTGGGAAAACCTGACAGACTGGAAGGAAAGGGCAAAGAAGGAAAAGAGGGGGAAGGAGAGCATAAGAGAGAGAGAGAGAGACAGAGAGAGGTCAGGAGACAGAGAGAAAGAGACACGTTTTCAGGAACAGGTCCCTTTAAAATTTTGTTGGGGGCAGGTAGGGAGGTAGGAACAGCGAATTCCATTAGGATGGAGGTGGGGCTGATACCGGTGGTTGGGCCATTTGGCTACCTGGCTTCCAGCAATGGTGGCAGGGGCTAGAGCCTAGGATGGGGTCAGGGTGTAGATTGTGCCACCGATAAGACTGTGCCATTTTACTAATATTCTGCCCTTCCTCAAAAGGATTTCAAAAGAATAATCATAGGATTACTCAGAAGCAATGAGAGGCAAATTCATGATTTAAAGAAATCCATATATGACATGGATAAAAAATTTTCCTATAAGATAGAGATTTTGAAGAGAAATCAAGCTGAATATGATAAATAAAGAATTCGGTGTCAAATAAAAATGCAGTGGAAAGCCTTAACAACAGATTAGCTAGATGAGGCTGAATAAAGAATATCCAAGCTAGAAGACAAATCTTTAGAAACATCTCAGACCATAAAAAGGAAGAAATAATTAAAAAAATTAGAAACAGTGTGCAAGATTTATAAGATACTATCAAATGCCCCAACATATAGATCTTAGGAGTTCCTGAAAGTATGGAAAGATAAAATGGATTAGAAGGCCTATTCAGTGAAATAACAACAGAAAATTTCCCCATTATGGAGAAAGAAAGGAATGCCTAAGCACAGAGAACTCCTAATAGACACGACCAGAAAACATTTTCACCATGACACAATGCAGTCAAACTTTCAACAATAAAACATAATGAAAAGATTCTAAAATGTGCATGAGGGAAATGCCATATTACCTTCAGAAAATCTCCAATTAGACTCACAGCCTATTTCTCATAAGAAACCCTACAGGATAGGAGAATGGGGAGTCATAATCCAAGTCTTAAAAGAAAATACTGGGCCGGTGCCATGGCTCAATAGGCTAATCCTCTGCCTGCAGTGCCGGCACTCTGGGTTTAGTCCCGGTCGGGGCGCCGGATTCTGTCCCAGTTACCCCTCTTCCAGTCCAGCTCTCTGCTGTGGCCCAGGAGTTCAGTGGAGGATGGCCCAAGTGCTTGGGCCCTGCACCCCATGAGAGACCAGGAGAAGCACCTTGCTCCTGCCTTCAGATCAGTGCGCTGCGCAGCCCGCAGCGTACTGGCCGGGTGAACCAACTGCAAAGGAAGACCTTTCTATCTGTCTCTCTCACTGTCCACTCTGCCTGTCAAAAAAAAAAATGCCAACCCAGAATACTGTACCTTGCCAATCTTTAACATAACAAAAGAAACTGAAAGAATTTGTTCTCACTTGTCCAGCCTTGCAAAGGATGCTTAAGGATGTGCTACACACAGAAACACAGAGCGACTGTCGTCATTGTGAAAAAATGTGAAGACAGAAAATCTTCCAGTAAAAGTATAAAGGAAATCCAAAGCAAATAAGAATATTTATGAAAAAATGGCAGGACCAGTCATTGTTTATCAATAGTAACTTTCAGTATAAATGGCCTAAATGCTCAAATTAAAAGACACAGACTGAATGG